>NC_068355.1:158383413-158593209 GCF_020536995.1 Dreissena polymorpha
AGATCGTCCACAAGTCGAACCCAAGAACAACACGCGGTCACTAGAAGGTCCGACACCGCTAGGTTTACAAGGAAAAAGTTCGTAGTCGTTTGCATGCGTTTGTTCCGCGCAACCACCACAATTATTAAAATATTCCCAACGATTGCGATTAGAATAAGAAGCGAGTAAAGTGTTATTTTTAAGATAATCTCCCATATAGCTACTTTTTTCAAAGGCACGGGGTAGTTCCAATTAAGTTCATTGTCGTAGTCCAATCTATTTGTATTTGCAGTTACATTCAAAGTTTCACCGATGGTATATTCCATGTTTTCTCATAGGATAAGCCACATAAATTCTTCATAATATTCTACATTTTTACACTTACAAATGTTTTGCATTATAAACCTCATATATTATATAAACAATACGTGTTCATTGTATTTTATCATAGTCAATAGCACTTCAAATATAAATTATTTCACATAAGATTAATTTCCAAGAGTTGTCCGCTTATAGTACAGTCCTATCAGAACGGCAAACTGCTTCGACTGAAAGATTCCTTTGCGTCGAGACAGTTTTAAATACTATAGCGGCTCTATCAAAGCGCCTGCAAAGTCTCTGACCAATCGCTATGTGCTATGTATAGAGTGTGATCAAACATCGGTTGTGGCGATGAAATATACCGCCATAAATATTAATTCACCATTAGATTATACAGGTATAGCGGTACGACATGTCGTTATGGACCGATTAGCTCGCTGTATTTGTCACTGAAGCAAATCACGAACGATAACGTGCGAACGTTAGTATACAGCAAAAAACACAACAAGTGTACACAATACCTGTATTAACCGCATACTAGTACAAATCGATTAAAGGGACTTTATTACAGATTATGGCATGTATTGGAGTTTGTCATTAAATGCAATATATTGATGCATATAAACATTGAATTTAAAAAGCTCTAGTTAAAACAGAAGTTAAATTACAGTAAGAAAAATTAACCCTCAACTGGGCTCGAATCAGTGGCCTCTGAAGTAAAAGTCTAACGTTTAGACACGGCCATCCGTGTTCATACAACGATATATTATGATTTATTTATACCTTATGTAAGCGATCCTCGTAATGTAACAAAAACAACGACAACAACAGAACTCTGCAAAATTGGCCATCGTTTCGCTTTTCAACGCTTTATTATTTTCAGGTTTTTACATCGTCAAAAGACGCCTATAATGGACATTTTGGAGCGTGGTAAATGTTCAGTATTACTGTTTTCTTACAAATATTATAGCTACAACGAAAATTTGCGAATATGACACAATTTTGTTTTTCAATTCGTCAATTTACCAAAACGTGAAAAGGCCCCTTTAAAATAGCATTTCAAAGTAATTCATTTTTGAACTTTAAAAAACAAGTATATGTTAAAACATTGTGAATCAAACGTCAGCCTATTAATTATGCGTGTATTACGAAAATAAGAACTGCTCAAATAAAGAACACATGTACTCAAGCTCACGCGTCTAATCAACAAGTATTTTAATTCAAACATACATTGACCCATGCATTATTAGAAACTTTCCAAATGAAGACGACAGGTGGGAGAACTTAGGCGTTTCGAAAATATAGTTATATTAGTGTTTCAAAGAAAGTTCACCTGTAGCGTTTCGACAACATATATCTGGATGATTCATTGGAAATGATGGAAAATTACAGCGTGTACCAACCTTACCGGCATAGTGTAAATTACATACCGATGTTTATATCACAGTTCTAAAAGCCGATTATTAACCCTCGCTGATTATGAATATAAAACGTCATTTTGTTGAAATGTATCGATGGCTTTATACGTTTCGATAGCATCGAAACGATCAAGCATTGAATCAACAAGTATAGTTTATATTTATTTATTATTATATGAAACTAAAACATATTTCGTTGTTCATTTTCGCGACCGAACATTTTCACATTGTTTAAGTAAAACGGCTCGTTAATCACCAATCCATACCAACATTGAATATAAATAACATACTTTGAAAAAGCTATTTATACAATCAAATGACCAGGCAAAACTGGTAGGTTTTCTTTAGTTTTATTGACCTTTTGACACATGACAAATTGACAGGTTATAATTTTAAGCGGTGGTACATTTTCTTGTTATATTGCGTATGCATCGGTATTGCTTCACGGGCAAGTCGCCAGCTTGTCATTTTTTAATATAGTCGATCTGGTTTCTTACAAATGGTAAATAGTAGTCCATATACAATATTTTAATACAGCAATAACAAGTTTAAAACTAGATTTTCTAAGAGTCCTAAAACGAAGATGATATTCTGAAGTGAATCCAAATAAGTATAGTTTTTCAACGCAACATTTTTCGCAAAGGAGCCAAAACCAAACTAAACACACTTTATTGTACACTGGGTGACGTTAACAAACCCAGAAACAGAAGATCGATGTCGGCTGTCGCCACATGAACATCTGCTCAGGGATAATCTCTCGGAAATTGTCCCATACTGAGTCTCATTTCTGTTTGCAAATAAGATGCAAAGAAACTGGTCATCGCATTTTGGGATCACATGTTACGTTTCCTATGAATATAATAGTATGCCACATGTCGTCGTTGAAAGAAGAAAAGCATGTTACATGATGACTTCCAACTAATACTAATTCTGTAAAATTGTTTGATTTAAGGGAATTATTAAGCTATTTTTTTGATAATATTACCAGTGTATCCGATTCGATATATGAAACGTCAAATGAATAGAGCTCCACATTATGCCATTTTGTTCTCCTATGTAGGGCTTTTGTCGGCATTCTTTACGAGTATATTTTGTAATTTACTGATTGTACAGATAAACCAGATGTCAAACTTAACACTTCAGGTAGAGAGTTTTATCAAACTACAGAAAGCTGTTTTTTAAAACGTAAGCGGTTAATTCTGTAAGCCCTAAATGGTAAGACAGGTTACCTTCAATTATGTTATGTAATGCATTGGTATGAGGTGAGACGCGTGTTAATATGAAGTCCATGATTATTTTCTCATGCTATTGTTTTGAGATTTTTTTTTAAATAATGGTATATTTATGAGCAGTCATAAATCGAAATCGATAAAAATAACACAGCGTTTGTAACGCGTTTTATCGATAAGTGTGTTACCAACATATCATTTGAACTACAAAATAAACTGCTAAGCCCGCGCATTTTATTGGTTTAAGTGAAGGTTTGCTTCGATATTTTCCTAAGTAATGCCACTTTTTCGTTTATTTGTTTTCCTTGCTATTAAAATCGTTTATTTCTACTACACATGGAGTTTTAGTATTATAACACAAAATGGCATTTGTCAAATATACAAAAATACGAGGACACGTATCATGCAAATAAATAATATAATGATATACGCATGCGTTAGTATATAACAACTTTTAATAATTCTAAATAATGTTAATTCTTATTTAAAGTTTGATATTAGTTCAAGTATTCTTTAGAGTTATAAAGTATTAAATGTCTCGTTTTTGGCTGATGTAAAAAAACTTATATCGACATCGAAGACTTGTTTCTATACCTTTCCAATAAAATATATGTATTATGTATAAAACTATGGCGCTACATAAGCAACCTGATGTCGAAAACTATAATGACTCAACCTCAGTAAACAATTTTAGGATTTATCCAGATAATTGTGTCAATTATAATTAGGAACAAGCTTTATCTTTAATAATCAGAGATGAAAATAATAACATTCTGACACGTGCTTGCAGTTCATAACTGATTTTATTGCAGTGACATATTAGGCAGTTTTTAATAAGCTTGTCGTTAGATCATTATGAAGTTGCTAAGCATAATTTTAACTATCAAAACAGTGCCGTATAATATACGTTTTGTTTTGATTAGTCTGTCAAAGACTTGTAGTTGTTCCCAAGCTAGTTAAAATAGAGTATACATATTAAAACAAGTGTCTAAGATTTCTCGTACATACGTATATTCAATATTCAAACATATGTTGGTTAATATGTATAACACTAGTTATATATACATGTAAACGATCTCTATTATACTGATGTAATTGTTTATAAAATGTGACAAACTTACTTTTTATTGCATATATGAAGATGTACTTTGTGCAAGTCACTGTTAATCATGTGTACTAATCTTTTCTGCGCATTAACTACTAGTATCTTTTATTGTAATGACCAACTTGATTTTCGCATTTTTGCATACGTCATGGCTTCTTGTTTGAGACTTGTCTAGATGTATGTGTCGAGGAAATAATGCGTGTTTAATGATATATCGAAGAAAAGGCGCTAGGCGTCCAAATAGCAAATATAAAAATGTGTTTTTAGTAAACGAAATGAAACGAATCTTGTCATAATTTATCATACATGTTTGAAACGCCTAAAACAATTCAATAATTTATTGTTGTTTAATTTGAGTTGCAATGCTATGAGGTTAAATTTTATTTACACTTATATGTATACTGAATATTGCGGGGCCAAGTGTGACGTTGAGCGCTTTAAAACCGGTTTAAACCCCCAATGCTTTGCATTGGCCGTTCTTAGGCGGTGACCCCAGCTTTATTCTTATTCGTGTCTATGTTGTTTTGTATTGTGCTGTTTTGTACTGTTTTGGCAATTGGCCACTTGCCTTTAATAAAGGAAAAACTACTTGTTTATAATGAGAATGCAATACTGCTCCAACATCTGGAGTTTCACTTCTTTATATTAATAAAAACAAGCAAATTTGGTGAATTGATATCCCCCGCCATTATACTTCTTGACACACAAGTTTTCTGGACGGATGGACAACGCCAACGTGCGTCATCCTCTTATCCATATAAATACTCATACCAAGTTTCAATGAAATCCGTCAAAGATGTTCCAAGATATCGCTCCGGACACACAAAAAAGCATTTTTTCAAGATACAAAGGGCCATAACTCCGTTAGTATCCGATAGCGTACAATGCCATTTGATGTGCATCATCCTCTTATCCATATAGATACTCATACCAAGTTTCAATGAAATCAGCCAAAACACTTCCAAGATATGGCGCCGGATACAAAAGTGCCGGACGGACGGACGGAAAGACGGACGAACGATTGGACGGACAACGCCAACACAATATCCCTCCGCCTATGGCGGGGGATAAAAACATACACAAACATAACTTAAGCTGCTATTTTGTTAAAAGTTGTATGTAAGACATGTGCCTCTATTCGTCGCTTTTACACATTATACGCAACAAAAGCTGGCTGGTGGTAGCAATGCTGTTTGTCAATGACCGTTCAAATGCGATGACCCCAGTGTTATCAGTTAGCCTTTTTTACATGCTTCTCGCCTTTATCTTATTGTAATTAATTGGCCACCTGCCTTACACAACGGACCTCGTATAAATGCTAAGCTAGATCACCTGCTGATGCATAAGAGTGTGACTGTATGCGTATTAGTCGTTTCCTTTAAAGAAATAGAGGATATTTGTTCATGTCAGTGTAAGATCGTTTGTTATTTCACGAGTGATCATAGAAAATATTATTTTTCTATGATCACGAGTGAAATAACAAACGATCTTACACTGACATGAACACATTTTCTATTTCTGTTATGCCCCTTTTGCAAGAAAATAATTAACAGCTGTTTCTCTTTTGCTGAAAAGTTACCCTTTCTCGGAGTTTCCCCCGTGGCGTGCCTCAACACATTGATATGACGTCATTTTGTTGACGAAATGACGTCATCTTGTTTACGAAATTACGTCTTTATTCCAGGAAAATTCTTCAGCTAAACTATTTTACAATTTGAAATAAACGGTACAAAAAGCATCAAACTAAAAGAAAACGTGTTGGATTCGGTGGGATATCGATTTTGTTTCACTCGTGATCATAGTAAAAACAAGGGAAGTACATCTTGATATGATAATCTCATAATAGAAAAAGGAATTCCGAAAATTTGTTCTTTTCATCGGTGAAAAGAACAATTGTGTTATTTTCACTGCTATTATTTCACTGCAGAAATGTCATATTTTATCATTAGGTATAAAAGAAATATATTTATTTGTCCCCTACCGGTTTCACCGGTGGGGACCTCTGGTTTTCGCTCTGTGCGTCTGTCTGTGAGTCTGTCACACTTTTCTGGATCCTGCGATAACTTTAGAAGTTCTTAATATTTATCATGAAACGTGAAACATGGATAAATGGCAATATGGACATTATGCACGTCATTTCATTTTGTTCCTTCGTCAAAAATTCGGTTTGCTATGGCAACAAATAGACCGGAAATACTGCTGAAAATGGTGGGTTTCTGGATCCTGCGATAACTTTAAAAGTTCTCCATATTTGTTCAAGAAACTTAAAACATGGATAGATGGCAATATGGACATTATGCACGTCATTTCATTTTGTTCCTACGTCAAAAATTCTGGTTGCTATGGCAACAAATATATAAAACAAATCTGACAATGGTGGAGCCGGTAGGGGACATATATTGCTTGGCAATAGTCTTGTTATACATTTACTTTGCAATAAATCGCTCATTACTCGTATGAATAATACTTAGTACACATATTTTGATCATTCAACGTGCTTTGATTCAATGCGTTTTATATTTTATATTAATCTAACATGTCCACAAATAATTCCAAAGTTAAGCGATTATAACGACGCAATAATGTATCGATGAATAAGAAAACACGGCTTCGATTATGCCGTCCTAAAATGATTACTACCGTCCGTATATATATAGTAGTTATTTTAAGTGCATTACATATAACTAAATTTACTTCTTGATTGGCGCAATTCATTTATGCGTAAAACGTTACGAAACGTTTAATTATATTAGGAAAGTGTACTGAGACCCAACCCAATTAAGACTAGTGCTATTTAAGTGAGACTGGTAGTCGACATATTGCTGCAAAACGTGTCTAATAATTTATAAGATCATAATCTAATCAACATTTATCAACATGGCATCATACCAATAAGTGCATTTATCTAGGGGTCACTTCTTGGCTATATTGACACTTACTTTATAAAATTTCGATCATTGTAAAGCGACAAAGTATAGTTTGGAACGACATAAATAAAATATTGCTCATGATGAGAAAACAAGGTTATTTATTATCTTGCCTTTGTAGCAGGATGAAGTACAACTTTGAATATCTACTCTAAACTATTAGATATTATAAGGTAGGCATCTTGTGTGAACTAAGACGCTTCACTATGCGGAAAGATACATAAAAGTATGTTGGGGGATTGTGGATTCATCTCATTTAGTAGAAGTAATTTTTATTTGTGAGCGAAGCAATTTTGCAAATCAGTATGCGTTAGCTACGGTAGGGCCCGTAACCCATGGCTGCCTGTGTGGATGACTCCAGTCAAATTCAGCAGACGACAAATGCTTAAAGGCGTTTCTGTTTATACTTAAAGTGATATTATGGGCATTTTTCACTGTTGAATTGAGCTGAAAAGAATTAACAGGTCAAAAGAGTAAGTTAAAATGTGGTTACTTACCAATTATCTGCAACTTATCTTGCTACCAGTTGTTAATAAAAATATATTTTATATTATATATTTTACATCACTCGCCCAGTCCTCTAAGCCGAAATGATCCGTAAAATAAAAGTGTGTCTTTGTGTCGTATGAACGAATCTGCACTCAAACTAAATTTAGGTTCACATCATACATGCATGATCAGTTGTCATCCAAAAGTGCGGTTGATATTCAAATCCATTTTTTTTGTTTCCGGGTTATTGTTTTAGTATGTTGATGTTGCATTAACAAATATAAGTGTATATGAAGTGAAAACACCAAATATAAACAACGGTTGCGATAGACACCTATAAACTGTTAGATGGCCATAATATTACTTAAACTGGTACACTGCAGCAGACTACAGTCTGTTATTATGTAAACAATAGGTTTAAGAGTTTGTGGGACATATTGGAAAGTCTAGTGTTTATAACGGCTTGTGCGATGACATTGGTAAGTTTAACATTGAAATCTGTACATATTGGCTGCTTTAAGGGAAAACGGGGCTTAATGCTGCATTACAAGTATGTCATGTGGGCAAAATTGTTTTTCAATAATTTAAAGAAAATAGATAAAGTATTAGATACACATATCACAACATGTTCATGATTATAGGCTTATTATTCTTTAGCAAGGCAACCACAATTCTGAAAATGGTTGCCAGTGCAGCGACCAATTGCGAAAAAAAGACATAGTGCTGTTATTTTGTCTAAGTTATCTCTATAACATAAATATGAGGATAAACAGTCACACACATCTCGACCTGTGCTTTTAGACACACTCTTTAAAATTTGAATGGGTTGTGTTCATTTTAAACTTGCGATATAAAAAGCTATCACATAAGTTTGAAAACTGAGTTGCTTCTAAGATTATGCAATAGCGAACAAATTCAGTGCCTTCAGCGCTTTGATATAACTTGCTTCTTATCAGATTGTATATCAATTTAAAGTAAGGTTCACTTTCCCAATATGCTTTGGTAACACCGATAATTTAACGCTGACTGTTTGCTAATATACGTGTTTACGTAATTTGTATGATCTATTTTTGTTATCTTTTTTCAATCTATTTTACAGATTTTAACACACTTCAATATAAAGAAAATGGTCAAGACCGAGTAAAACAAGAGATGTGTTTGTCAGAAACACAATGACCCCTGATGCGCCGCTCATTTTTTTTTACCTTTGACTTTGAAGGATGACATTGACCTTGACCTTTCACCACTCAAAATGTGCAGCTCCACACATATACACATGCATGCCAAATATCAAGTTGCTATGTTCAATATTTCAAAAGTTATTGCAATACTTTAATGTAAGGTTAAAGTTTTGGTGACAGAATGACAGATAGACAGACAGGCCAAAAACAAAATACCCCCGATCATTCGATCCGGGGGCATAAAAAGATCAAAATATCCTTAAGTTATTTATATTTAACACATTTTAACAAAATTTTACACAACATATGTGTAATAACGTAATTTATCGTTAAATAATTATTTTTTAATGATTTTATCATCAATTAAAACAATCGTGATACGTTGTCAAAAGCGTCCATGTTGCGATTCTTAAATACATGCTGTATAATAAATGTTTAATAAGCTGAGAATTGGAAAATAAATAAACAAACAAACACAATAAGAATTCTTCATATGTTAAACGTCAAACAATATTTCGATATGTTATTGAACATTTTATCCAATGCCTTTTTACCCAATCCCAGCTTCCACATCGTCAACCTCGTTTTCGATTCGATTTATAATTTTTTATTTTATTTGTTACTTGTTTGCTCTGTAAGTTTAAAATACGTACACATTGTGTTTTGTGTACATGTGCTGCTAGTAAAACCAAATGCTCTAAAAACATCAACAGCCGTTTCTTCTAATAAAATACACCGGACTCTAATGATGCACACTAATATATACTTTTATTTGAGCGGTATTAATCAACTGTCTAATGCGGTAAGTTTCTCTGTGATATGTTTATGGCTTCTGACAATTATGATATTATCTACAATTTATTTACATTTACATTGTGTTTGGGGATAACACACATAATATCAGAAGTATTTGTTCGGATCATTATTTCATAATTCATGGGATTTGACAGGTTTATCTTCAGTATATAAAAAATATGTCAATGTGAAGCTTGAAAGCAGCCTACATGCAAGGGTGCAATCAAACAATGATATATAGTGGAAGTAAATCGCAACATCATCGCTGAAATATCTAGTTATTAAAAATGCACCTTACCACTATACTAAAACAATAAATTTCCAGAACATATTAACACTCATGTTGCTTAATTTGGGCGAAACACAGAAATAGTTTACAAATAAATTGTTTGCGATGAAAAATATTATAGATCTAAGCATTACAAGGGTGAAAATGACACACGAATTATGTACCGAAGTTGTCTAAGCATAAATGGTTCAGTGGTATAAGATCTGTTTGATTTCTTCTTATAATTAATGTACTTATTACATATTGCAACGTTCATTCTACTTCAATTGAGGCTGCTTCACAAATTGCCTTTTCAGCTAATTTATTTCAGCACACAGTTGGTTAGAGAATGCCGCCGTCTTATCCATCATTAATGGCCCTAAGCTTGCCTGTTGCTTCACAGCTCGTCAACATTGTTCTTAATAATTAATCGTTGAACGCCTATGCACGGATTATATTAGATTAATAGTTACATAATCATCTCGAATGGAAGTTCACTTAAACGTTTACATAATCGTATACATATTCCGAATACAATGTATACAAATGATCGCTAAAATGATCAGTAACCTTTATTGTGAATAATGAAAAACATAAATAATTTATTACATTTCACATGAACAATTTCTGAAGGACAGGTATGCGCATCACGATTCGTTTGTAAAAATACAAAACACTACATTTCTGTATAGCTTTTGTATTACCCCTAAATGTGTTTATCACGGCCAGTTAATATTGGATAAATAATATTGCTCAAAATTACCAAACGGAGTGCGAGTCTTTTATCACTAAAAGTTCTTTACATTTAAATGTTCGTTTTGAAATAATTATTTCTCCGACAGGCGTTTGCCAGTTACTGAATTTGAAACAATATACTATCGCCAGATGACCTTAATTAATGTCTGCAAACCGGTCTTCTGAAAATTACTTAAATGGTTTTATACTAACCAACTATTTAACTATGAAATTAAGTGCACTTATATATCACAGTATTTTTGAGAAAATGTTTAAACTTTAGCTAATCATTGAACAATTAATATCCCACGCTAATAGAAGTCTGAAAGTAAAGTAAGTGTCCCTTACTTCCACATTTTATCAATAATACGCACTATTTACAACGATCATGAACGATGCGTTCAACATTTGTTTAAGCGAAAACGGGAAATTGCTGATAGCAATTGCAAAAATAACGTATGCGAATATTTCTTATAGTTCTATCGGTACATCGCCATACAATGTGCTGAATTTACATATTACCTTAGGTGCAAAAACGACTTAACTTCCTGTCATTGCGTCTGTCATTTCGAAGATGCGTGATTTTGTCACGAGATGTAGAATATTTATATGGTGCCTCTGTAGGCTTGTTGATCTTAAGTGTATACTTTGGTTATGACCACAGATGTATCCATGTGTGTGTGTTTTGTGATAATGTTTCAAAACAAATTGGACAATGCGTCTCTCGACATAAATAAGGACATCTTATTGTTAATTAAGAATGATATGACCTTGTGTTGCCATGCACTAAGTTGAATAATTTTCGTTGACGTAAAGAATGTGACCTCTTCTAATGTGTTTCCAGTTGTTGTTATATGTGACTTAATCAGTATTTAAGTGCAAAATTGTTATTTAACAAATACAGTTTTATGTAGTAATATACAAGCAATTAATGGTAAATTGTATGAAATTTGTTACGCATTTATTACCAGTAAGCTCTGTGAAGTGGGTGTGCCATCAACCCTCACATACCTATTTACGAGAGAAATAACATATAGTGAAAAAAATGCTCTCATTAGGGCTGAATTGTGTCTGTGTTTATTCTTGTGATGGCTCATGAAAGTAAGCTGCGAGATCCCGATTTTTTGTTATTTAAATGTAAACGCACACTTGATTAAAAAAAAAACTGTTGATTGGTAAATACTAAATACCGTTAGGTTCATCGCCTTCCTTCCAGATAGTACTTGTCTCTTTTACATATTATTGTTCCATTTATGTCCTAAATTAACGTTCATAATTGTGTACCATTGTTCGCATTGTAAGTACATATTTTCTTTTAGTTAACAATGCAATGAAAACAGTACACGTTATCATACGCACTTGAAAGCTTCTACAAATGCTAAGTGTAATGGAAAGTTCCACAATCACAGTTATCATGCATTAGTTAGGAAAAGAATCGCAACAAGAATGCATGCAAACCATTTGACCTATACTGCTTCTTGATGTCTTAAAATAGTTTCGCGTTTAGAGAAAAAGGTTGATTAATCGGCTGTGTATATGCATGTTCGCATGGTATACATATCCGAAAATGCAATGTCGCAACAACACACTCGCGCGGAAAATAATGAGTTTTACGTTAACTTATAGAATGGTTTGAGTTTTTTGTTATCGCTGGAAAGTCTGCTTAAGATAAAGGATGATGTACACATAATAATACGAATGCACAACATTCGGCATACAAATGCATGCTAAATATCCTTCTCTAATGCCTGTTGTTCACCACTTGTCTTACCCTCGGCTGTAACTTATGTTTAATGCAGCACTTAAGTTTAAAACGTCAAATACTGACATCCCACCTCTTTATTAGAGACATTTAAACAACATCCCACACCAACAAGGAAACAGGTGGGAATGTATGATCAGTGAACTATCGGGCAACTGAGATATTTCAATAACATAAAGTGGTATATACTATCGTTTTTGTTGAAAGTTGCATTTAAAAAGCATGTAAATATAATTTATAATAATATGATCAAAGATATATCAAATATTTTACAAACGGCTAAGCTTATATTTTCATTATCCCTCTTGATTAATACAGATAATAAACTTATAGCAGCAAATAGCATATGAATTCTTTGCTTTCAATTTGTTTAAAGTTAATAAAGGGTTAATTGATGAAATCGTGTGAATAATACAGTCATAGCATCAAAATAAGGACCTATAGTGCTAACTGCATCTTTGATAATCCATTCAGTGTATATTGAACTCTCGAAAACGAAGATGTTATGATTAACAATGAAAGAATTTAAACAACGACGTCTTCAAGCCGATCTTCCGAAATGGGATCATGCGAATATACAGCAGTAATCGTCTGGAAAATTGACGTTCTGTCAAAAAGGAAATCGTACGATCTTGAGATGTGTGGTATACACTTTTCGTTTGAAGTAAGGACTAATGAAGTTGGATGTATTTTGTATAATTATACAACAAACTCAGAATGGATTGATACCGGTAAAAACAACACGGGCAACCATCGTTGAATATTTCGGAACGTGTACAAATTCTTTTGTTATTTTGAAACGCGTCAAGAATGATATTAATCATTGCGATGAATCACTTAACAATTACAAATTTTGTTGAGTCTCGAGCACATATTATCAATCAAAGCAACATGTGATGGTGTATGTTGTTGTCTGGCATGTCTAAGATTCAATAATGTGCATGTTTTTTCAAAGAATCTACGAGGTTAAACTTTAATGTCCAATTAAAACAAAACAAGTAAATAATAATTACGTTTTTTTTTCAGGTATCATCTTTAATAGCTATTTTTTGTATTCGAGAAATGCTTAATTATGGAAGCCTACTAAAGTATTCAGATAATTCTCATTGGCAAACGCTTGTTTTCGCTCAATAACCTCAGTGCTATTTTGACCTAAGATTAAAGTGATATTATGGGCATCTAACAATTTATAGATGTCTATCGCAACCGTTGTTTATTTTTGGTGTTTTTACTTCATATACACTTATATTTGTTAATGCAGCATCAACATTCTAAAACAATATCACGGACAGACAAAAATAATGCATTTGAATATCAACCGTACTTTAGTTTGACAACTGATCATGCATGTACGACGTGAACCTAAATTAAGTTTTAGTGCAGATTCGTTCATACGACACAAAGACACAATTTCGTTTTACGGATCATTTCGGCATACAGGAATGGGTAACTCACGTAAAACATTGAATATAAAATATATTTTTTATAAACAACTGGTAGCAAGATGAGTAGCAGATAATTGGTCAGTAACCACATTTTAAATAACTCTTTTGACCTGTTAATTCTTTTCAGCTCAATTCAACAGTGAAAAATGACCATAATATCACTTTAATTAAATTAACTGTGTGACTTCCGATTATTTACAGGCCCTTTAATTTTGCAGAAATTCAAATCGTATAAATCGAATTTAAACATCTTACAGCAAGAATCCGATTAATAAAGATATTATTGTGAATGATACCCGAGTACGTGTAAATGGCTATGTATAATAAACTGATTATTCGTCAGTGCACATATATTGTTATGTTAAGGATATGTGATAAAGGCAGATGAAAATAGAACTTTAGTATAAGACTAACTATAGTCCTTCAAGAATCACCATTAAACAATGTTTCTGAATTGAATTTAAAGACTAGTTCACACACAGTTTCGTATCCGGTTTCTCCAGAAAACTATTTATTGTGGAGAAATTTGCGTTTTTAATGACCATGTTGGAAAAACATGGATACCATCTGGGGAAGACCAGGAAACCTTATGTGGGCAGTAACTTTATAATTCTTTTTCGTGACAAAAAAACAAATTTTCAGCCTTTGTTTGCAATTTCTTTGCTTTGTAGAGGCCCAAATAGATTTCTGGAGAAACCCTGCTGAGAGGTTATGGCAGACATGTCCAAGTTTGTATAAATCCTTTAATTATTGTAGTGGCTTGCAAATTAAAGCAGTTTTTCTTCCCCTAAATGCCTGAACATGGTCCGTTTTGCCCGATCTTCTACTTCAGGGAGCCACATTTCGTTCATTTTTTAAGAAAATTTGTCAGGATTTTTTTCTGCACGTAGGCCAATACCTTTGTTATCAATGTTAATACACAGTTTTTTCAAACTGGACTAAGACAATTTTAATTTTTTGCAATTTACTAACCCTACGTAAGTTCATGCCAAAATACACAGCACTTGTCCCCTATGGTATTACACGACTCACAAGGTATCGGGTTTCCTGGGGTGATCCTTTTGTCCTTTACCTTATTGACTGTAATTGGCCGTCTGCCTTAAATAACGGACCTATTACACATGCTCGGAGTGATAACCTGTTGATGCATAAGAGATGTATTGCATATATAATAGTCATTTACTTCAAATACGTATGTTTATTATACATTTACTTTGCTTTTTATTTGTATGACTAACCATTCAGACACACATTCTGAGTATGGTTTGATTTAATACGGCTTATATGAATATAAAAAGTCGACACAAATTTAACAACGATTTGTATGCTACACGCAATGAATGGTTCACGAATTCAGAGTTTTAGCGATAATAGCGACGCAATGATTTATCGATGAATCTAAAACACGGCTTGCGATATACCGTCATATACTGGTTACTTTCGTCTGTATATATATAAAGAAGTTATGTTAAATATTATTACATATAAACAATCAGTAAATATATTTCTTGATGGACGCAATCAATTCATTTATACATTACATTTTATGATACGTTTAATTATATTAGTAAGACCAAATCTAATTAAGATAAGTATTATTTCAGTGAGATTGGCAGTCGACATATTGCTGCCAAAGTGGTCTAATAATTTATAAGATCATAATCTAATCACCAGGACACGGCCGTTAATCACGCGCGCCACCTCTTTTTTGCGATGCATTAATAAATGAGCCAATGCTACTTCCGAGGTGGCGCTAATGAGCGGATGTTATGAAACAGTACGGATAATTGTACAAGGTGAGTAGGTTTTTTATGTTTTTTTCGACATATTTCTCATTTTTTTAAAATTCGGGCAATGTAGTGCGATTCAGCGTAGATTTATTCATCTACAAATGTACAGACACATACAATCACAGCCCTTTTGGAAACGTGAGGACCTTTATAAGTTGTTGCATGGTGAAGTTCTAAAAATAAATCTATGTATTTTGCCTGTTTGACGATCAAATGTCTATCCAAATAAATCTATAATTGCATCAAACAATTGCTTCGAAGACGTACAAGTTGTTGCATACACAAATACACTGGCTTCTGGCCGATCTTTTTGATAATTATGACATTTTCAAAAAGAGATGGAGCCAATGCATAGGAGGTGGCGCTCAGGACAGGAGGTGGCGCCAATGCACATTTTCAGCAATTTTAAAGTGACCTATTTCATGTAACAGTTTCTGCGTATTATTATTATAGGACTGAAAGTAAATGTTCGTTAAATAAAAAAAACTATCAGGTGAATTTTAATGAGTATGTTCGTGTTCTAATTAATGTTTTTCATTCACTTATGTTATTTTATTATTTCTATTTTCATGAATGGTATAAATAAAGAAACGTGTATTTGGTCAATATTAAAAACTTAACTACTTACCAGTGCTCGTTGCATATGTTCAAGCTGCATAAGTATATTACGCTAAGTTAGTATGTTCTATATCTCATTTAGTATGTCACTGGTGATTAATATTTGGCAGTGGGTAGTCGTACGGCCCCGTACGGCTAGACAAGAGGCTAGCCGTACGGCTAGACATGAGGCTAGCCGTACGGCTCTGTACGTATAGCCTTTCCTATGGAGATTGTCTAGCCGTACGGCTGTTATGACACATAAATATATTGATTAATTATTGATCTACGTGCAGATTCCGAATGTCTAGCCTTTAAACTGAACTCCAAATATAAATGCTACAAATCGGTATAAAGTACGAACATGTCAACAAAGATTCTAAACCTCCAAATTTTCGGAGCGTTAGGATCGCGCGCTTCTTTCGTACGCCTTCATTCCTTAGTTACTTTCATTGTTAAACCCTTTTTTCTGTCGTATACAGAATTTTATTCTCCTAAGCAAGATGTAGTTTTAAAAACTGAACTCCAAATATAAACGCTACAAATCGGTATAAATTAAACGGTATGGTATTTGCAAAAGTTAAAGTTATAACTCGCCGGGCTGCCCAAATCAGAAGAAAAACTTCATATATATTTATATATCTGAAAACTACGAAACCTAGGCTTTCTAATGATTTATACTTTGTCAAAATCGGCCGAGAAAGGAAAGTATAATAAAAAAAAAGACTTTAGTGGGTACATCAAAATGAATAACCTCGGCGCCTCGATGTTCGCTAATCGATAACTACCGGTCACGTGACTAAGTTACGATACGGTTAAACGCGCGGGGGTAAAACATAAAATGTTTATTTGTTGTGTTTAACGCGCTATAAATCCATAAATAACAACGGAAATATAATAAAAGTTATATTTTTGAAAGAGGAATTAATAAGCAACAAGATAACGTATAAACCAATAAATCGGATGATTACTTTTTGCATAAAATAGTATTTACTACAGTAAGGGTCAAATACTCGATTCAACTCCTGTCAACATACGCTCCGTGCCGTAAAAGATGAAGAATTTTTAAATTTGTATGAGCTTAAAATAATTATTACTGATTAAAAGCACTGAATGATAATTCTAATCTTTACAAGCCGTACGGTTAGACAATCTCCATAGATAAGGGTATACGTACAGAGCCGTACGGCTAGCCTCTTGTCTATCCGTACGGGGCCGTACGACTAGCCACTGCCTTAATATTTACCTCTTTTTACAGATGGGAGTTTTTAAGGGCAGGAAACGGAAAGGCTTGGTCCTAGCTTCACGGAAAAGATACAGTCTTTGTAAAAAGAGAAAGAAGCCTGAATTTCAACAAAGAACATCTGAAAGAAACCCGGGTATGAAACGCGTTTTCACGAGTACTCCATGTAAGACACCACTTAACAGAAGTTTTACCATTTTCAACTCTCCGCTATATAAAAGAGCAAGATTGATGTCACCAATCAAACAACAAGGTGGTTCCCCATTTTTTCCAAAGGTAAAGCAATCGAGAAAATTAGATTTTATGTCAGAAAGAAATGACAGTTTTGGAAGAGAAAATACTAATTCTTCATTAGACGAGACGTACCTATACTCAGAAAACAGCTTCGGAAACTCGCGTTTAATGACGTCTTTCGCGGAAGGTGATGTAGCCTCTGAAACGGGTAGCATATCGGTCATTGAAAGGGATATTACGTGTGAGGAATTCACGGCAGATGACAATACGTACACATTATTTATCGACGCTATGAAGATCCTCCGTGAGCAAAGTGTCGATGGGGAAATTGTTTCGTTTTTAAATTTAGTATCAAGTAGACGATTTCCGTTAGACAATGTTGCATTTCAATTGTTTTTAGATGTTGTTAAATGGTTTGACTGTGAAGACGTAAGAACCATGCGCTATAATGACACAACTATGAAGTTTTTCTGGCTGGGAAAGCGCTTGTTTGGGGGACGTTTTTTGCGTTTTATGGCTGGTCCAAAACACGAAACAAGTATTTTACATGGTCATTCTCAACTGCATCCGAGTTCGTCAAAAATAAACTTTGCATGTCCAAGTAATAGTGTGTTATCACAGTTTAATCCACTTGGCTTTGAATTAAATTGCGACGTGAGCACCGGCTTAATTGATCACATGCTAGATCTAGTAGCGAAAAATTCTAAAGAAGCAATATCATATGTTTTGATGTTTGACGGAAAGAAAATTAAGCGCGGCGCAGATGCTGATTTGTTGGGGTTTGAAAAAGAGCCATTGTCTGAAAAAAAGCTGAAATTCGATTCTGATATTGCCATAGTTTCGACAATGCTGCAAAAATCAAAGAAATTGAAGCACTGATGGAATGTGGCAAATCAATGAATGATAAGGTAACTAGTGACCTTTTTCAGGAAATAATGAAATGCTTTAAAGTTGTCTCCAAGCACCTTATGGCTTTAAGGCAGCTTAAGAAAAACAAGGAAATGGCATTGCACAAGTATAAGGAAAAAATTCACAAGAATTCTTCTCTGGCTAAAACGTTTGAGTATGCGATTGATTCCTGTAAAACAACGCTGTATTTAACAGATAACTGTGTGGCTAGTCTGCTAGACGTTCAATTTGTTATATGCAAGACAGGAGCGTACATCAATGGTTGTTTAAAGTTATTTCCGAGACATAGGGGTGAAAGTGTGAATGTTAATAACCTTGACAATGTAAAGATGTTAAAAATTGAGCAAGCTGACAATCTGCCAACAGAGCAAGTAAAACAGAGGACGGAAAGATGGTATAAGGACAGACATGAAATGAAAATCACTGGAAGCACAGTGTATTCGGCTATTGGTTTAGACGGACTTAAACGATGTCAGTCACACTTTGATGGCATTATAAGTGGTGTGCACTCCGACAATTCGACATAAGCACAAAAGAAAGCGATGAATCACGGAATTGCATCAGAGACTCACGAAATCGCAACACTCGCAGGTATTGTAATGCCGTTCTTATTCCCGAACAGTATCTATTGTGAAGAAGGATACTACATTGAAAATAAAATGATGGTGTCTCCGGATGGCAGTCTTCGTGATAATACGGGATTAAATGTAGAGTATGCTTTTGAAGGTAAAGCGCCACTGAATGAAATTGTAATGCGGTGTCTTCAGCATTACAGTGTACCTGCGAGATACATCCCTCAGACAGTTTTAGAGGCAAAAGTTACAGGTTCTACCAATGGTACTATATATATGTGCTGGACTTCAGAAAGTACAACAGTATTCAAGGTTCCTTCCAATGAACAAATTTGTTCTTCCATTGAAAAAATTGCACGAGATATATACACAGCTGATGTACCAAAGCGCCCAACACGAATACCAATAGAAACAAAAGTGCTCAAGGAACATATAAAGACACATGCTAAGAACTGCGAGTATTTAGGAGAGTTTCCGTCTCTCTTTGGAACAAATGTTGAAAACTCCCATTCCGAACAATTAAAAATGAACGATTCCAAGTCATTTTCATACAAAGAGTTAATAACGTCGTTGCACAAATGTTTACAAACATTAAATGACGTATACAACTTACAAAGAATGTATGCATCACAAGTGCTTGTGTATTTACTTGCCGACCTCGACAGACTGTGGAAGCCAGAGCTACCACATTCAGTACCAGTTATGTACTGTTATAGAGGATATAGTTTGCCTATGGACATTGCCAGAAAGTTGATCGAACATTGCATTCATGCATGCATTCAAAGAGGATTACACGTACCTGTTGTGTCTTCAGATGGCGAATTTGTGCAACTGATGGTTCAAGGAAAAAACGGACAACCACTTACAACACATCAGCTTAGTAAACAAGTTTGGACAGAGGTTTGCAAACTCAAGAAAAACGAAATACTTAAGTTAATTTCAAGTGTCAACATAGCACACAGAATCTACACTGATGACAACGGTCGTTCATTTATAGAAAGCATAGACAACGGGTTCAAGCTTAAGACGCCGAGGGATTACATGGAAACAAATGTTAAACGTAGCAGATGCTCGTTAGTTTTTTACTCAATACGAGGATCACTGTGACAAGCAACAGTCGAACAATGACCATACTATAGAACCGTTTAATAACCTTGCAGATCACACGATGTCAAATACAAACGCTCACAATATTCCCGACTGTGATGATACAATACCATACGAATTTGAGGAAACGTTACGTGAAATGCAAAATAAGAGTCAATGCTATGTATTAACTCTTAATGATGGGAAAGAAATATGCTACTTGTTGAAACAAAACAATCATATGAAATGGGTGAACAAAACGCCAGAACAAATGGTCGATATGCTCATGACTAATCCAAGTCAATTACTGAAAAATGAGTTATTAGATGTTTCAAAATATTTAAACTTAAAACTAATAGGAACGGAAAATGAACTGAAAATAAAAAATGTTACGAAATGTTATTTACTCACTCAGCTAAGAAATCTTCTAGGCTCAGATATGGAAGAGGAAAACAAGATCACAAGACCGAAACGGACACAGACAATGAAGCAACCCAAAGCCTTAAAAACAATAGCAATGTCGGTTCTAAGGAAACCAAATTATCCTAAACAAGCTCTAAACATAGCTTATGCTACGTACATATGGCCTGAAAAACTAACAAATTGGAAATCAAATGGGAAAGTTGCCAACCGAATTAAGGTTTGTGGGCCACAGGAGAACGACGATGTGTATTTTGAACCGTACTATCTTCCGGAATTTGATTCAAATATGGATGATTTTATAATTTATGCGTATGACAAAACTCATTTAGGTACAAACCTCAGGAAAGCTTTATGCTTAGACAAGATATCGGGTATACGTTTCTAAGACTAAACCTGACGTGTTGCATCCATCCGTTATTGAAGTTACTGATGGGAAGATACTTGACCAGATGAAAGAACTACTGGCCAAAACAATGGTCAGCATTGCAGTAGAAGAAGAGATGACTAAAGGCGGATTTATAAAAGAAGCAGAATTGTGTAAATTGATTCGGGAAGGTTTATTTGAAGCCGATGACATGCCAGGAATACCGGCTTTCGAAAGATGCAAAAGACGTTTGGCACTAATTGAATGGCTTAACAAAGACGTCAATTTTGGAGCTTTTCCGCCGTACGGAAACTACATAAAGGGCATGTCTCATATCCTGTATGAAGGATTACGAACAAGTCAAGAAGGCAAACTGTACTTATATGCCCTTGCGAATTCTGGGACGTACTGCGTACGTGCACCCAACACACTTTGTAGCGAGTCGTTCTTCTCGTCAATGCAAGAAACAGATCCTTGGGGTCAAGGGATACTAAGTTCAAGCGGAGTCCAGAAGCATATATCGGACTTCACAACAATAACTTCAATGAAAATGGAAGATTCACGGTACTTAGATATTAAGTGTTATTTAATTCCATGTATCACACATTTATTGAATTTCATGTATCACACATTACTACTAATTACACAGATAAACGGACTATACGTAACGCTGTTACTGAAAGATAATATTTTCTTAGGGTGAACAGTTTTTATTAACAGTTTCAATCATTTTGATAAACGAATGTGTCGGTTTATTTTCAGAAAATAAAGTAACATTGCACTGACGGACATGCATGAAACGTTTAAGTATGTAGATTCTATGGTGTTCATACTCGGTAATCTAAATTTCAGAAACATCTTCATTAAGACTAAACGTGATGCAGCGTACCCCAATCCGACTGTCGATATGCCTACAAGCCCTACATCTGTAGCAAATCCAGTAGAACGCCGCCCTGAAGTAGTTTGCAATTGCCGGGAAAATATATATATTCAATGCATAGTTCCAAGGTAAGTTGCTGTCTTTTCTTTTATTTTTTTTTATTCCGTTGTTTGTAAATAATCACATTATGTTCTTGTTTTATATTCAGCCTGTGCTTTTAAAACCGCACCAAATTTATAGTTTGAATTATCATGTCTTCTAATGTTTATTTTCAGGGATCATTATTTTGACACCCAAGCCCGAGCCAGATTATTAAAGAAAGAAAAAATATATCAACCGAGTTCGTCGAGCACTGTGAGGGGTGAGCAACCCATTCGAGCACAGTACGGATACAAAATTAACGAAGCAAAAATGTTACCTTCTAAACGTATTGGCATATCGTGTTGGTGATCATGACTTTGACAGCAATGCCTAAGTGCTGAGCAAATGAAAAGTAATAACTGAGATACATGTTATAAGCAATGCATGTCGCGCATAATTCATCAAATGGAAAACTGTTGTTCACTTTAGCATTAAAAAAACACTTTAAGCTGTAAATAACATATTTAATCATTGTGTGAGCTGTACAAGTTTAATGGTTCTGCTAAAACCGTTTCGTTTGTTGTTGTTTTGTACTTTTTTTGACGTTTTAAAAAATAATACAGTCTTATCACGACAGTCAGTTTGGTGTTACATTGGTAATTGACGGCTCAGGTACTACTTAAATAACCCCGGGTAGTCTTAAGTTCACCACAATGGATCCCGGATACGGCCATATTCGAGGGAATCTTTTAGCTATTCTCCGTACCCCGGATACTCTTTTGTATACTTGATGTAAATGGGATATATCTACTCTTTAAGTAGTTCCTGAGCTGACGATCTCCAATTGTTGTTGTCTCAATTGGTTGTTGTTGGCCTAGCGACTATTGAAAAGTACCGCGGGTACTCTGAAGTATACTAAAATGTACCCCGGGCACGGAAAATACGCTTACAGGCACGCGGTCATACAATGGGATACTTTTAAGAATATTTTCCGTACTCCGGGTCATTTGTAGTTTTCTTAAGTTACCCGGGGTACTTTAAAAAAGTACATGGACCGGAAATGACTTGTCGAGCGTCAGGTATCATACGCACTCTTTTCCTGGGTTTACCAGTACTAAGTGAACTTACTTATGCCGTGACGAGCAACTGCCAAACTTTTATCAGATATATAATAAATGTAGAATGTATTGCATCACCAACCTCCACACGTTACGTTTCCGGGCCGGTACTTGAACCAGCGATCCTCGGATTTGTAGTTCAATGCTTAACTGTATTTCTAGTACTACTGGCAAAGCCGCACGGACTGCCAAAAAACTACATCTCGCCATGTTTACTACACAGGCCAGTATTCACCAGCACATTAGTATACTTAAACTAAATATTAAATAATTTGCTATAAACTGTTGGGTCTCTGAAGTTTGAAAACGAAATGCGTCGTATTGTAACAAAATACTTCATAGTAAACGCATTACATTTCGTTTTTCCGCCTCAGTTTATTTTGTAAGTCTCCAATTTAACAATGTGCTGGTGAAAACGGATTTGGATTGTTAATACGCAGAAAAGTATTTTATACTTTATTTCAGTAACGAAAACAATATTGAGTTACACGTTGCTGCCTAGCAACCATTTGATATCGTAAATAAAAGTGGTAACGGTGAAGACTTGTTTCAATTAACATATAATATTTACCAAACGTTATCAATTAAATAAACTATTTTTTCGATACAGTTCAGCAATATAAATGAGCAAACTTATATAACGGGGTGTGAAGATCTTAACATAATAAATTACTGAAAATAATCGAACTTATCAAAGTCATAAATGATATTCTAGAAAATAACAAAATATGAAAATGCTTCTCTGATTCTTTCATAAAATATACAGCTGTAATTACAGCTTGATACACTAACCCGTGACCGTCACTGTGGAAAAGAATTCCCTACTTAGGGTAACAAAACATAACATAAATACAAAACATCTACAACTTCGGTAAATCCCTACTTAGGGTAACAAAACATAACATAAATACAAAAAATCAACAACTTCGGTAAATCCCTACTTAGGATAACAAAACATAACATAAATACAAAAAATCAACAACTTTGGTAAATCCCTTCTTAGGGCAACAAAACATGACATAAATACAAAAAATCAACAACTTCGGTAAATCCCTACTTAGGGTAACAAAACATTACATAAATACAAAAAAAAATCAACAACTTCGATAAATCCCTACTTGGGGTAACAAAACATAACATAAATACAACAAATCAACAACTTCGGTAAGTACCTTCTTAGGGCAACAAAACATAACATAAATACAAAAAGCAACAACTTCGGTGAATCTCTACTAAGGGTAACAAAACATAACATAAATACAAAAAGTCAACAACTTTGATAAATCCCTACTTAGGGCAACAAAACATAACATAAATACAAAAAAAAATCAACAACTTTGGTAAATCGCTACTATTGAAAAGTTAATTCTTGTGCATATTTTTCAAGTGCCGAGAAAGTGAGTATTTCCTCTCGAAATTTTTGCCGCAAATCTGGCAAATGCAAATGCTGCCCAAGTGTTTTACTCTGGTGTGCACATTTAGGGCCCGTTTTGATCTATACATTTTTTGACAAACATCACATGTATGCGTTTTCTTTTTATCCGCACCGCAATGCTGCGCGTGGCGTTTAAGGTTTCGGATATAGCCGAATTCTGCATGGCAAAGTTCACAAGTAAGTTTCTCCGCGCCGTGATACTGACGACAATGGTCAGCCAAATCCCTCTTCGATGAAAAGCGTTTCACACATTCTTTGCACGCTTGACGCTTTTGTATACCCGCGTGAACATATCGCTGGTGTACTTTTAAGTTGTACAGGGAACTAAACCGCCTGTTGCATACCAAACACATAGTTCGTCTTATAGCCGTTTGATGTACATTTTTGACGTGGAAATTCAGCCTGCTGTTTGTGGTGTATGACTTGTTACACGATTTGCATTCATATCTCTTTTTAGTTCCTTTATTCATGTCCGTGCTGAAATGAAAAACAAAAAGCGTCATTATTTTGTGATAATCAATCGAGCTCTAAACAACGTCAGTGTAATAGAAAAACATTTATTTGATAGTGAAATGTTTTTTCAGAGAAGTTGGTTTCGCTATAATTTGATAATTTTCATTCAAAATAATGTTTAACTAATGAATATCACAGCCACAGGCTAACCACCTGCGGTTTCAAATACGTTTACTTCCCGAAAACTGCATTCTCGCTGAAGTTTAACTTACTTACATAATTCCTCAGAACTCTTCTTTATTTATAGAATATACTTTGTTAATACAACATGTGTTAAAGAATTAACATTTATGTCTTGTCATTTATGACATAGAAACGTCTATATGTTATATAGTTTACCTTAACAATGTTAATTCCAATAAAAGTCAGGAAAAGAACAGTTTGAAAAACGTACGCAGTTTGATTCCTTATATAACTGGGCAATAGTAATATGTGTATACGTCATCAACACAGAGTGCGTCTGAAACAAGGTGTCCCAGATACTGCCCAGTAAATTGTAAGCTTTATGTGAGCAATCACTAGCAACATCAACTTTTTGACGATAGGCAAATGATACATAAGTCGGTTGATGTTGTAACTTTCGTATATCAACATAATTTTACGGATAACCTGCTCAACTAAAGAGAAAGCTATTAATTGGTGAATACGATGTATATGGGCAAATTCGTAAATACCGGTCCTTATTGATAAAACGAAGTTTGAACTTCATGCTTAAATATTAATGTGCACTATTGCTTAGCGTTTCAACTGCATCCTACCAACTACGCAAGTCGTAAAAAACAAAGATGTTTGTTTTTACTAAAAAGAATAACCCTAACTTTAGATTCCGACCATACAATATGTGTGTGGTATTCTATGTTGCGTGCTCGATCTTCTTTCTTAATTTGATCATAATGAAACATAATTGAAACAGTAATGAAGCGTCAACATAATTATGAATAAACATGTGTTGCACAGAGATTTCTGTCATTGAATGTACTTTCAAACTGGAAAGTAATTTGAGTGTAATAACTAAAGGAACGAATACGACAGAGCATTTTTGGAATTTTAGGGGGAACAAACGACATATTTTAACCTAATTAAGGTTCGATGACCTTAGACTAGTGAATCAAGCATTTGCATTAGTTTACAACACTCGTTTGGTGTATAAGTTATATTTTGATAATTTCGATAATTTAGCTTTAGGCTTATTGAGTATATTACATATTTTGGGTATATATCGTATCAAATGTTTAGGTAGCTGACGTCTTAATAAAGTTGTTTATTTATGAATTTTAATATTAACATCTTAGAAATGAACATTATGTATCAAATTTAATTCGTGCGACGATGCAATTGTCATACGACTGTAAATTTATACCGTGCATTGGCGCCACCTCCTGTCCTGAGCGCCAACTCCTATGCATTGGCTCCATCTCTTTTTGAAAATGTCATAATTATCAAAAAGATCGGCCAGAAGCCAGTGTATTTGTGTATGCAACAACTTGTACGTCTTCGAAGCAATTGTTTGATGCCATTATAGATTTATTTGGATAGACATTTGATCGTCAAACAGGCAAAATACATAGATTTATTTTTAGAACTTCACCATGCAACAACTTATAAAGGTCCTCACGTTTCCAAATGGGCTGTGATTGTATGTGTCTGTACATTTGTAGATGAACAAATCTTCGCTGAATCGCACTACATTGCCCGAATTTTAAAATAATGAGAAATATGTCGAAAAAAACATAAAAAACCTACTCACCTTGTACAATTATCCGTACTGTTTCATAACATCCGCTCATTAGCGCCACCTCGGAAGTAGCATTGGCTCATTTATTAATGCATCGCAAAAAAGAGGTGGCGCGCGTGATTAACGGCCGTGTTTTGGCATCACAGTTATACGCGCATTTATCTAAGATTCACTTGTCGACTCTGTGTATGGCTTGAAGCTGTATATAGAATCCCACATGTACAATATTAAATTTGGTGAGAAAACACGGTTACTTATTGTGATTGCTTTTATAACACGATCTAGTACTTACTGGTAGATATTAATAGTAGACATCTTTTGCATACGAAAAGACAAATCACTAATAAAAAAAATCACATTATTGGGGATGGTGGTATCACATTAATTTAATTATATTGTCTGCAGGATACCCATTTTACCACCGATATGTACAATACCATTTATTCGGAATAATGACTCCTCCTCCTTTTTACTGATATAGTTGAATTATTGAAATATTTGAAAATGATTCATGTATCATATGTGGTGATTTTAACCTTGTTATTTATTCTGTTTTATTTTATGCTTTCCGGTGGTGTATAGAGAAATATCAGTGAATTAAAACTGATAATTTCACTGTTTCAAACAGTGAAAATTATCAGTGAAAATTATCGATAATTTTTACTGTTTACTGTGAAGTGACGTCATTTTTTTGACGAAATGACGTCATTATCCCAGCGAAATTCTTAAGTTAAACTCTTTAACAGTGTATATAAACGGTGAAAAAAGCATAAAATAAAAAGAAAATGTGTTGGATTCGGTGGAATATCGATTTAAATTTTTTCGTGATCATAGAAAATATATAATTTCACTCGTGGCTGCGCCACTCGTGAAAATATTATTTTCTATGATCACTCGTGAATTAAAATCGATAATTCACCGAATCCAAAAAATATCCTCTATGTATATTATTTCAATTACAAATTATAAATAACCCTAAGGCTTGCAATAAAGTTTTAGATTTTATTAACTAATGCAATCATGTTGATCACTTCTGACATCATAATCAGTGAAAAAGAGATGTACCTGGCGTAGAACAAAAACATAACAACAGGCCAGGCTGGACCTATTATTAATCACATCTGACATTTTTTCAATACTTTTAATCCACTGAAATTGAACCAAGTATTAAATTGGACATTATAGTTCTCTTCTGTCAGACATTTAGTACGTACAAGAAATACACAAAACAAATAGATAATATTAAACTTCAATACTCACTACTCATTTACTATTATCTTAATATTAATGTTCATTAAAGTTCATGACAGAGAATTACAGTTAAATAAAAGTGATCAACTTTTTCTTGAAACTCTCCTGATGGAATTTAGAGGCAAATCAATTAAATGGGTCTTATAAAAAATGAAATCAAAACTTATAGAAAGTATCTGAAATTAAAGAATTGGAAGAACACTTTTCAAATGAGAATATAAAATAACTAGACAATTTGAAATCACAAATAAAACAATTTAGAGCACAAAATTAAAAGGATGCATGATTAGATTCATATTGCAGTGGACTATGCAAGGTGAAAAGCCATCTAATTTTTTTTGCAGCCTAGAAAAAATATAATTCAATAACGAAAACTATATATAAACTACAAATGAAAATGATAGGGAAAGAACTGACCAAACATGTATATAACAGTATATATTATCAGTCTCTACAAGAAAAAAAAATGAATGTAATAGTGAATACGTTAACAACTATGTAAAAAGAACTAAGTGTAACACTTTTACCCAGGCTGAGGTCATTTCAATTTAAAGTATATAAACTATATATAAAGCTTCAACTGTTTAAAAATATGTCAATTAATAAAAGCCCAGGCAGTTCTGGCTTCAATGCTGATTTTTATAAAATGTTCTGGACTAACATTGGTACCTTTGTTTTCAGATCCTGAAATGATCGTTGCTTTTGTGGAAATGTATCTACTGCACAAACTCAAGCTTATACAAAATCAAGAGTAATAGCTGATGGATTAAAATTATTTATGGACAAGTTAATTCAAAACGACCAAGACTTGCAGTTTAAATATTATTTATATAAATATGATTGGACTAGCCATGTCATCAGAAAACACAATTTTATGAAAATTCAAACAGTATAAGTGTTATCTCGTATGTAAAAATCAAGGTCTTAAACAAATAAAGAAATCAAATTCGGCGACAGCACCTCCCATTGCCTAAGTCGGAGCGAACAACTAATATAATATGAAAAATACGAACATGATTTAACACGGTACTTAACATTTACATACATATCATTCACTTTTCTAAGCATTTTAGATTGTATAACAGACTTATACACGTTCAACCATAATACATTGCGGTATATACTATCAAAACATGTAGAAGTATCGACGTTTATTTTCATTCACATAATATTAGTACAATGTAAACAAATTAATGAATAACATCAACAGTTGAATAACTTTTCCGAATCAAAACTGCGCAGTAGAAATATAAGTGTTACTTGTACTGTTTTACTTGGAAAGAAATCAATGCGCTTGTTTAAAATAGTGCTTAATAAGTTCGAAAAACACCGTACACAATGAATCCCTCTCCCTATAGTTATTCACATCATTAACAGCAGCCTTGTATGCATAGCAAATATAACCCATTCTAACCATGTATCGATAAAGAATCCCGATACTGTTCAACACATCGCACACATGTTCAGGCAAAAATTACTACATTCAAGAAAATATTAATTCAATATTAAACCACAAGCCGATTATTTATTTTGCTTAAAATGTTTAATTTCAATGTAATATTCTTCAACAGATACGTCACGTTCTGTGAAAGCATAATTTTCTAAATCAAAATCATTGATGCAACAAAAATCTTCTGCTTCATTATAACAATTAAAATCAATCTTGCTACTGAAGTTTTCAAAAATGGTAAATTCTTCTAAGGATATATTATATTTTATATCTATATTTTTATTTTAAATATCGCCAAAGTCTCTTGGTTTTTGTTTTCTTAAAATATTAAATCTCAATATTTTGTTGTTCTATATCAATAGGCATTTTAGTGGATTAAGTCATAATAGTACCTTTTGCTTGTACATGAACGTTCTCTGTTTATAACTGTTTTCTCATAGTTTAAACACGCAAAGCGCCGTAGTACAAATTCTGTGCATTATCGCTTTCAGAGGTGATAAAATGTACCAATTGATGGCGTGTTCTTCGATTTTTACCGTCACTGTGACATGAAAACAGTACGAGTCGATGCTAACAAAAACATCCGTTTTCCAAATAAGTGCAATTGTCGTAAATACCGTAAAAAACAGAATAATACTTTGCCAATCCACGATTATCAATGCCAAACATGTAGTTTGTGAATTGCTGTGATGTTGTCTGGTTACATTATTATGCGTTCAACACCGTTAGCGGGTCACATTGTGCCATGGTTTACTGGATAAGATACCTTAATGGTAATAATATCCTCTGCATGGGCCATTATAGTGTAATGTAGTTACATTTCGTTCAGATAACATGACTGATGTAACATTCCCAATACAGTAATGGCAGTTCTGTCAACGTGTGTTAATTGTTGCGATTGAGTTGAGTTCATTCTTCGATCTCACAATGTTGACCTTACTATTAATTATAAAACTGATATAACTATACTGGGAATGTAACGTCTAGACTTAATATCACCATATTTTACGTACACTCATGTGTTAGAGGTTTTATTGATACTTCGTAATATGCTGAAATCAATCTAACGACCGATGTATATACTGGCACCTTAATTCTTAAATAGTTCCACGAGTACATTTAATTGTTCAATTTGTTAAATGTTGTTGTGCATGCGTTTAAACCAGCATTCTAGTCAGATCTAAGATGTACGTTGTAGAAGAATTATCAATCACATTCAGTCAGTCTGAATTCTTCATCATCTTGTTTACATCGGTTCTCTGATTAATTGTCTACATAAGTGTCCATAAGGTCTTAAGTAATGCCCCTCATTCACATTAAATAACCAAAACTATTAATACGGACTCGGAACGCTACACATGATTTTAGTTATTTTATTTAACAGGGGTTTTCATCCGTTACATTGCGTGGTATATTAACAATCTACTATATTTGAGCCCAAATGCCCTTACACATGTTATTCATATTTCTTAAGTAGAGCAAACTTTGAATTACATGTTTGCCCATTTGAAACTTAGGATACATAATGATTTATGTTAAATCAAGGCCCAGATTATAGTACTCCGTACTAAGATATCCAACAAAAGCGTATTTCTAATCAAAAGATGGACAAGACGTTTCAGTTTCGGGGAGACTGTCAAACTGTTTGCCGAGCGGTCACTTCGTAAATAAGAGACATGATAATTATTATAGGTATCTATTGACCGTTGAGTTATATTTGTATGATTTAGTGAGTATTTCAGGATGGTTCTCATAAACAATAAAATAACCTTTTTTTATATGGTATCATTACGTAACTCATATTGACGTCATTTGAAATAAACTGAACAAGTTTATGCCAATACTGATACGTTTACTCGTATGAGTAACGGAATTATGTTTACTTTTTTAAATATGCTGGACACATCATTAATGAACAATAAGTATTATGTTACACGTAGATTACATTAATATTATCTGTTCAGAACTGTCAGAACATGTTCACAAACTATCCGATTGGTTGAGAAATCCTACAAGTGTATCAGAGAAGAATACACGTTGTTTTATAGTGTGTTTGAATTTAATTTGTGCTCACATACATAGACCTTGCATTTGTTTAAATAAAAATGACGTGCTTTACGTACTTCTATTGATGGAAATCAAAGAACAATTTTTTTTCTTACTTGCATAATTGACATTGTTACGAAACAGTCGAAATATAAAATAAACACAATTCAAACGTGCTTCAAAGGCATAGTTATGGTTCAAGGAATGTTTTATCATTATTTACTCTGTGTTTTGGCACTTAACGTCGCATCATTTAATTACCGTGATCTACCGTTTCTGCAACAGTAAAATACATTTAAGGATTAATATATATTCTATCATGGTGTTTTGTCGAATACCCCACAGTAAGGAGTATAGATGCGCACTCGTGATTTGATAACAGGAATCTAGTATACTCCTTACTGTGGGTTATTTGACAAAAAATTATCATAGAAAAATATAATTTTGATTCTTACACGATTCTGATTGTTTTGGTTCAAGCTTTTCGACGTGAACTATATTGTTCAATACTCCGCCCTTCTTAGTACAAAATTCACTTTTTAGTGACGTCATTGAATTGTACAAACATATGGCATCGTTTTTATTCATGAATATTTTACAAATGACGTCACTTTAATTAGAACAAAAATCTTAGAAACTAAATGACGTCACGTTTATTAATGCTATTGAAAAGCTGACATGCTATAAATGTTTTCTTAATTACGTTTCCTAACAAATAACATTTTTCGTAGGCGTGGGTATGCCACTTCACTTATCACCAAATATACAATGTGTTGTATATGTACATGCTACATTTGTTACATTTCTTTTAGAGGGGGTTTTTACAAATGCATTTTACTGCAATATTTTCTTTATTTATTCGGGACTATCTTCGAAACATCGCTCCGCCCATAATTATTGCAGAATAACCGACACTTGATCTCCTTCTTTGCCTATAGAAAACAAGTCGCGTGTAGTGTTAGAATAGAAAATAACTGTCTCACGACATGTTATAGACTTAAGTATGAATAATCCTAATTTGCAATTTTAATTTCAGCATTATAGTGTCGCAAATTTTAACCTATATATGATTACGGACATGGAATGTTTAATACAATATATTAATTATTTTATTATTTTACGAGTAAGCAAATGCTTATACAGGGCAATGTACACGCCGATGTATTCACTTTAAGTTTTAATTGTTGAAGACTCAACTAGTACGTTCGTCTCAAATTAACATTTTTGCGCAGCCTAGTAGGAATTTAACAAATACTTTGTAAGAAAATGTTCGTCTGAACAACTGCAAATTATTTGAAATTGTATACGATTCTTGTTCTGGCACAACATCTTTTAAACTTTTACGAGTTTGTTTTTACTTATTTATCCCAGTTATATCTGCTTCGAAATAAATATTTCTAATATCGTTTGTACTCGCTTAAAAGAATTTTTCAATTCCATAACCATTACAATTCTAATTAATTGACCAGTATCTATTGCTTACATCACAATACCTTTAATATCCCAACACACATGAATCGATTTTTCAAAACCACTATTTTGATAATATCATAAATTTACATGGATGACATCCAAAATGAACTAATTCATAACAAACTCGTATAAAGGTATAGTGCAAACGTTTTCTATTATTTATTTTGAAAAATAAAAGCCTTCAAAAACAAAGTGCTAATACGATTTGTATTGTAGGTTTACGTTCAGCAGTCTCTTATCGAAAAAAATGGAAGCAATATCAAAATATTTTGTATAGTATTGCATTTATACAAAGTATGTTCCAAAATAGACTATATCTGATAAAGTTCCTCTACTTTGCATAAATGGGTGTTGGGCGTTAAAAATGTATGCGAATTGAAACATTTACACAAAAAAGGCGACGGTATTGCATAAATAAAGCCATAACTGTCAAACAAAATGTGTGTTATTTGCATACGGTGTTATTGACTTTGCTCTATTTGGAAGAAAAAATGAATGTATGTTAAAGTATACAAATTTAAATAACACTATTAGATGGGTATATTTTATGTATAATACATGCATGATCTACTTAAAACATCATCTATGTTATGTCAGTGGGTAGATGCATGATCTACTTAAAACATCATCTGTTTTAAGTCATTGGGTGATTTTGGTTGTAGCTAAACTAAGTTGTTTTGGCATTTCCATCGTTTAGGAACGATATTTACAGACGAGTTTAAAGTACATAATATATGTTTGAATAGTTATTTTTTGAGATTCTGATATAAGCCTCTAAAAATAATAGTATGACTACTTTTGATAAAATTGTTGCAAAGAAATGTTAACGAATTGTGGTCATTATACGTTAAATCATGCATGGCATGTTAAAAGGACAGGGAACAGAAATGTTTAGTGGTGACTATTTAAGTTGATTAAAAGCTATATATTTACTGTTCATAACGATATAATTAGTGTTCGTATCTCATTATGGCATTTTAACCACAAAACATAAAGAAATATTGCAACAGGACTCCTATATTATTGATTTCGTGTAAATTTAATATCCCTGAAGTTTCGATATGGATCACGTCCTTTTGACAATCAATACTAAACAATAATTTTGCTCTATTTTAAAATACAGATCATAATACTTCATTTGTTTTCTTTGAAGTGTAAATATTGTATGCTACCAAAATAAATGTTGTTCGATAATAACATAGCACGATGCAAAAAAAAACATTTACTAGACGAGCTATACGTGTCCATATCTATATTAAATTAACGATCAGACAAAATAAGTTTTATATCACGTCAGTAAATAATGGCAACACAGGGCTAATCTCTAACTGAATATTTATTGCTTCCTTGAGCCCGATCAAATTTCCTTGTTGAAAATAAGAAATGTATTATATAAATTGCATATTATGGAATTTCATCTGATGTATTTCTTAACAAGTCTATCTTCTTTAAATAAAGATTTTATTATTATTATTATTATTATTATTATTATTAAATGTTCGTAGTTATAACTTGTGCATTTGAGTTGATATATTTCTGCAATAAATTTCGGTTGGAATTGTAGATCTCTAGCTGACATAGCTCGAAAATAACTTGTATGATGCAATTAAAGGGGAAACATTTTTGGCATTGGCGTCATATAATTATTTTACTCTATTTTTTATAAAGTTTTTATCTAGTCAATGTATCGGCGATTTGTTTTAATAGTTGAGTACACATTTTAGAATTGTATGTCTGTATAATCGAACGGATTTTTTTATTTCATTTATATGTATATGACATTGATGTTACGATTACACCAAGAGATATATTTTGTTAAACGAAGACAGTATTATTTTTCCAGCAAATATGTTAACAACTGATACACGAATGCATTAGGAATTACCATTTCGCACCAACCTGTGTACAAAAGTATGACTAATAGAACAAGTCGAATGGGGGATAACTCAATAATGTACTGTAAATTTAATAGTGTACTCTGTGCCATAACTATCAAACCTGGACCGCAAGATGTCTTGATTCGTGATAACCGTCGAACAGTCAAATGGAACTAATAAACCAACATATAAATGGATAAGAATTGTATTTACAAGCAAAACGAACGAATGAAATCTATCTATATAGTGCTAAACTGAATCAAATTGTTAGTCACTGCGATTAAATTGAAGTAGACGTTATGTAAGACAAAAATAACGAACAAAAACAATTTTATTAACGTTTTAGGGATGACCGCACTTGAAACAGATTCCCGAGAGCTTCTTTTAATACGTAGTACTACATATAGAACAATTTGTATTGTTCCTTAAATAATATACCATACAAATATTAAGCAACGTCTATAACTACTAGGGTTGGAACGTTTGTTTTAAATATTACCACACTATAAATGCTTATCAAATGTAAACGCCAGTCCTGAGAGTAATTTAAGGCATTCATGCACGTGGTTTATCGATATTGATACTGTTGTATGGTTACTGTGTAACATTTGACGTGAATAATTAGCTTTAGTGTACATATGCCATTGTACATTGTTGATGGATTGTTGACAATCAGTGACATTCTCCAATCATAGGGTCTTGAGTTGCATTGTATGAATGCTGTGCATATCAATATTTCGGCACGATTTTATTTTGAAAAATCATCTGCATTGATTCCGGTATCTAATCATCGCATAATGCAACGAATAAAGTTTGTAAATTATACAGTAATGGCATTCAAGAAACATTATCAGGTGAAACATTGAACATCTACTAACGAGCGAACATTAAATAATTAAAAAAAATATAATTCCAACACTGTATTGCTATGTCAGATATGATCAATCGATATTGCAAAGTTTATTTTCTGTTCTTGCTGTAATGTTAATCGATAACGACTGGCATGGGCGATTGAGTTCATTTAGAAATCGAGCTATAATTTAAGTGAGTGTTTCGATAACGGTCTATCAATCAGATAAAATTATGAAAAGCAATCTATACAATAACGCTTCAATTACTATAAATGCCATAATTGCTCAAAATTCCATATTTTTGTGTTTTTGACATTACATTTAAATCTTATTAGGCTGAACAAATCAATTAAATGTTGATGCGGTCATTGTTGCGTATAGTTCTCTGCTGTTGACACAGTAGTGTCGATAAACAATTGCCTATGATGACAAACACATCGGATATGATAGATGATTATTTATTTCAATATGTGTTTTGACCTTTCATTACCACATATTACCAGGCTGTATTTGAAGACGGCAATATCGAGGTCCTACCTCGCAAAAGTCAAAATGGAATACTTTCTAGTAGAATGCATACACTTGGTTCGTGCAACCACACATTTTATTAAAACATTTCTTAATACAGGATTTATGAGTAAGATACTTTCTCCCATACAAATGAGGGGGTGGGGTTATTTGTCAGATTACCGGTAAGTTATAGTGTTGACAAATCATGTTCAGAATTGTTAGGAATCCGTGTAACATTTTGATTTACATTAAAACGATCAATAGATCCACCTTGTTTTAGATTTATCCTATTTACATTTATTATGATTTTTTCTGAAAATGTATGTGTATATACACATGACAACATCTTTAATTTAACACATCTATTTACATTCACACTTCATTACACTTACCGTACTTTTTCTTAAGCGTTTTCGATTTCAATCCGATTATCTGTCGTGATGATACGCACTGTACATACTTCATGTTCTGCTTCCAGTCTTGCGCAATTAAGCTGAATGATCAAAGCTGGAGAATTCCCGATTCTAACTTGGCACATGTTCACTTTTTGTTAAGCTTCAAGTCTGAAGTCATAACACCACGCTATTTACTGTCGACCATTTAATGTGGTTTAGGCCTTGGTTTTCCAAAAGGTTTATACAAATTCAAATGAACACCAACCTGCGATGTAATGTTGTGTACATCATCAAATACTTGTTTTGAAACGCGATCGGCATTATGAGCATCATAGTATAATGGATTCCTATGTGGCTTCACTATCAATGTGTGTTTTGGCAAAAGGTTAATGCATGATATTAAATAAATGTTCCAAATGTACAGAGTATTTATACATCAGATCAAGTGTGATAGTGATCGAATAATTAAATAACCAACGATGTTCAACATTGTTTGTTTTGTATTAATAAACAATGGCGATATAGAAAGGTTACATTATTTATCGTTCAACATCAATAATGACCCATATTATTTTATGATATTTACCATATACGATCTAAGACTGTTAAACTTATTCTCGTAACTCAACTTGAGCGTCTAATAACTTCCATGTTCAACTATGCAGCTGAAATCTATGTGTGATGAAGGCTACATGCTGAAAGAAAATCCCATAATCATATAACTAAATTTAGATACAAGTCGCTGACTGACAGATCGAGATTTGTCAACTTTAATTCTGATTTGTTTGTGTTAGTGGGTTATTACGACTATTCGTTATTTAATATTATCCATACCGACTGATATCAAACAATTGAATTCGAGACTTCGTCAGAAGATGTAGTTAATATTCCAATATTTAATAAACTCTTCGAAAACATGTATCATCTTCGAACGATTTATTGATTACAGCTATTAAAAGCCCGTAAGCAGGTTGTTTTAAGTTATTACCTGCTCATACGGTTCATTTCATGTCAGAGCATCTGAAACAAAACCATTTATGTTATTATACGCGCGCATGATTTCAATGGTTGGCAACCACATACAGATCATCCATTGCGACGTTTTACCAGTATTCAATGGCAGTCAGCGTTAACTTTGCCTCGTGCTTTGTTCTTATTTGACGATTAACCACATGTCATAAATACATTATTTTGACTAGTACATGTTTTCACAATTATACTGAAAAATACTATTACATTTATATGCTGGGTAAAAGCATCATGTATAAAAAACATTTGGTTATTAATCGGTTATATACTTTTATCAGTCAATTGTCTACAAAAATGTCTTCTTTGTGACGTATCAGAAGTATGTTGACTTGGTTAGCATAATTGTTACATGAATGTTTTGATTCAAGAATATTTTGGTGATATAACATTAAAATTCAAATACATCTACATGATTTAAGACTTATATTTTGCCAATTCAAACCAATATTTAAGATTGTATTGTCAACCATGTATGTTTGCATTAAAAACAGACGCATATATGTGAAGAAGGAATGCTAAGTACAAACCGTTCGGTACCGTTAATAAAATGTTTCATACTTTATGGAAAATCAAGAAGACCAAGTGTGCGCCGATACAGTTTGTTTTACTCTTTCTGGAAGAACTAACAATTATGCCAAAGTGTCGTTTGTACGAATCTGTTCACAACAGTGTACATGCATTTTGTACGTGTATAATGCTCCCATTTCTTTGATTGTATTGCAGCTGAATTTCTTTCAATTCGACAACGTTGTACTTATTTTATAAGATCGTATATACTATCTTTAAATGAATGAGGCTTCAATACACTGTTATGCATATCTTGCACAAATACGGTTTCTTGTTTTATGTAACATAACCATTGATTGAAAAAACACAATTACATTTATAATCATTTTTTACGCAGAATTACTTATTAGTGAACAAAAATAAACACTTATGAATGTTTCTTTTTTATCACTTATTAACTTTTACTGTTGTTTTTACAAAGCTCTAAAGTTCTTGTACATTAATTATCTGTATCATTTATATGTTCCTAAATTTCTTAATTCGATATGTTTCATTGAATACCATAACTACATTTTTTGTCCATGAAGAGCAAGAATAAAACGAAAATTGAACTGCTGTTGCCTCATGAGATGCAATGTGTAAATATTATATAAAATTCAATGACTGGTATTTCTACTCAACAAATTATTAAACAAAATTCGATAACTGGTATTTCCTCTCAACAAAATATTATATACAATTCAATAACTGGTATTTCCAGTCTGCAAAATATTAAACATAATTCAATAACTGGTAGTTCCACTCAACAAAATGTTATATACAATTCAATAACTAGTATTTCCACTCTACAAACTATTATTCAAAATTGAATTACTTATATTTTCATTCCACAAAATAGTGTACGAAATTCAATAATTGATATTTTCACTCTACAAAATATAAAATTAAAATTCAATAACTGTATTGTCACTCTACAAAATATTATATAAAATTTAATAACTGATATTTCCACTCTACAAAATATAATATGAAATTCAATAACTGATATTTTCAATTTACAAAATATTATATAAATTTCAATCACCGGTATTTCCACTCTACACAATATTTAATAAAATTTAAAAACTGGTATAAAATTCAAAAACTGGTATTTTCACTCTACAAAATATTATATAAAATTGAATAACAGGTATTTCCACTCTACACAATATAATATAAAATTCAATAACTAATATTACCACTCTACATACAACTACGCATGTATTATCTGTCAGTAGATCTGATCAATCAAGTCATTTGTGTAGTCGTCGGAACATCCAAAACTCTAGTTATGCTTTAACGCTGACTAGACAGTTTGAAATTTAAACTGAATCATTCCATCAATTATATAATCGCTGAGCCATAGATGCCATTAGATGTTAGTTATTGATTTTTGAAGAAATTTGAGCAATTCATGCATGCCAACTTAAGTCATGGTTGCGATGCAAAATTGATAATAACTGTTAATATCGAGGAGCAAATTTACTGATAAGTGAATCATTCTGATTTTGATGAGTTCTTACTCTTGCATATGTTCATGTCATTTTAAAATGTCCATAAGAAACATACCTTAAACATGATTATGTACTGAAGCGTTGTGATTGTTGTTGTGTTGTTATTATTGCTTTTCTAAGGGTCGTTCAGTCGCTAAATCTGTGATTGGTAGGAAACCAAACTACAATACATAATCCGTGAAATTGTGCTGTCATGTGTCGCAAAACAGCTTGTTTTGTTGGACAACAAACAAGCAATCTGCCAATTCAATTATTGTTATTATTCCTCACTTTTATTCACAATGCTAAACTCCCATCGTGACATAGAAATACTGTCAGACCCAGCGGGAATAAATTTACTGTCCAAAATATACTGTATCCCGCTGCCATAGCAATCTCGTGCCACCAGCGGAAAAAAAATTACTGACAAAAAAATACAGTATCCCGCTGCCTCAGCAATCACGTGCGGAATGCTTCGCCTCGGTTGACAGTATTTCCTCAAGTTGACAAATTTACTCTCACCCTGTCAGATATGTAATATTTATATACTGAATAACTCACTGTATACTGTATACCGTGATGCATAATTAACTACCGCATGGGTTGTTGTTACTGGTGAAATAATTACGTTTAATTCGAGATCAACAGTTATCTTAAACATATTGTATAATTGTTATGACAAATGCTTGCTAATTTACTTCGAATACAACATACTGGCATTTGAGCAGCTATCAATGACAAAAGTTGCTGCTCAAATGCTGCTCAAATGCCAGTAACGATTTTGAAACTTGTTTGTGTGAGAATATAGAATATTTTGTGTCTACATTCGTATCGAATATTTATATATTTTATAAACGAATGCAATTACGTGGATATACGTTTGACTTTGAATGAATACCCATTATTGTTCGGTGCAAAGCTGTGTAAGAAATTTATTTAGTTAGATAATGTGCCTATTATTACAAGCAACACGGGCAGGGCGATTATGACTTTGTTTGCATTTATTAATAATAATGAACTAATAGACAATATAGCTTACAATGAAAAAAGGCACGTTGCTTAAATGTATTATTGTCTTAATTTAAAGAAAAACGCCTACCTTGAGCAAACGAGTTGAGTTTGCAGAAGACATTGCCCAGTACCCATCCCTCTGTAAAATCATCGACGAGTCGAACCCAAGAACAGCACGCGATCACCAGAAGGTCAGATACCGCTAGGTTCACGAGAAAAAAGTTTGTAGTAGTCTGCAATGGTTTTGTTCGCGCGATCACCAAAAATAGTTAACAATTTCCCACCACAGAAGAAATAATTATGAAACTATAGAAAGTTATTTTAATGGCAATCTCCCATTTAGGGACATGTGTCAGATTGCCAGGATATTCAAGTGATGACAGATCATACTCGTACTCTTCAGGATCTTCATGAATCACTGTAACATTCCGTTGAAATAATTTGTCCTCAATTAACTCCATCGCATGATGTAATTTTAAAACTTCAGTTTATTTGAATTAAATACTCCATTTTGTGCAAATAGGCATGGTAGCAATTTGAGTTCACCACATCTGACATGCAATCACTCAACATGAAACACCTTGCTTTAGCTTCAGCGAGTCTGTTTAAAATCTGATTAACTGCCTAGACGCTAAGCACTTTGAACAAAACGTGTTCTTCGTCCAATCATAAGAATGTAGGCCGGATAAGCATAGCAGTGCCAGATATTTTCTCTATATAACTGGGCGCTTTTCAGACGCTTTGATTGCACTGAAAGCTGGTTTATATTTCGTGTAAAAAGAGATCTGCGCGAATAAGTGTCGCCTGAAAATGCGAATACAACATGCATTCGGGCGTTTAATATCATTTTGTACAAGTAAATTAATCGGACTTTGGCACATTATGACAATGCATAGAATGCTTTTTACGTTATGAACATGTGAAAACTGTGTTAGTAGTATTCATTTAAGCTCATGGTAATAAGCCTTTTTCGCAATACGTATGTAAGTGTTATCAGAAAGTATTCAATTTTAAAAGATAATCCTGACGGTTATGTTCGACATATTGCTCACATTTGTTTCTCTTTAGTTTGTTTATTTAAACCATGTCATCATGCATTTCTCATTGATACTATCGCATCATACAATTTCATTTCAAGCTATTAAAAGAGTGTTCATAGTTGCATAGGTTTTCGATCACGAAAGCGTCTTTTTAGAAATGTCGATAGTTTTGTTCAGTTGCTGTATAATTATGTTATTGTACTGCATTGTTTTCCATGGCTCAACAAGAAGTCATACATCACACAAGTATAAACAATGCGGAACTTGATCAGCAAAGTTACTGTATTATGGGAAACGTTAATGATGGCAATGTAAAACATGGACATAATTTGACGCAGCACAAAAGCTTAAAAGACAGGACATTCGTTAAACAGAAACACATTTCTGTTACAATTGTACAATGGAAATAAGGAAACTCGGGGTACAATCCATTTTAAAGGGCTCCAAACATCCTACCCGGTCCGATATTTTATCACAAATCATCCGTTAATCCCATTACATGGCAGTTTCAACCAAATAGAAATACATGAATATCGTAGTCATGTATGATCATTCTACTGTTTATTGTTGGATGCATATAAATTGTATAATTATTGAAGGAAAGATTTTGTAAACAAACGACACACGCGGTAAGTTAAACAAAAATTACTTATCAAGAACATACATTCTTTGATTAAACATATTTCTGGAGAAAAGACAAATGATACGCTAGAAACATTGAGGAGATCAGTATGTGTTAACTTTAGCTCATCTTATGTGTAAGGCAATTGACAAATCACCAATTTTATGCGGGCAAAGAAATTAAATAACAACATTTATTATTAATCTGTTTCAAGCAAGAGGCGCTGCCTTAAAACGGTCAATACAAAGCAGTAATGGGTTAATAATAACACAATGAGTGTACATACTTATACAGTTTAATCGTGATAGAGCATTGTGCTAGATCTTTTGTTTTTGTATTTTAGTATGTTACTCATTCACAACCTTTCAATAAGTTAGCGTTGTTATGATTCTTCAAAAATAATTCCGATACGATAATAAACTTATTTACAGCCAAACAGATATCATTCGTCTCTACCTAAACAGATATCATTATTTTAAACTTCATTAAAAATCTGACTTATATTTTCGGGACAAAATAGACAACTAGTGTGAACGACTGAGTTAATGAGATCATTTATTCGTGGAAACGACAACATAAACCGATAGGAATAGACATATTGTTATACATACTTGAAATAGTCTGTAAGACAACAATTTTGAAACTTGCGAACAATGACATGTATTGTGATTGGTGGATAACGTTGTGACGGTAATCGCCAGTTAATTGTCTCGTTCCCACGATTTAAAAAATAATTCCCACAATTCAGCTGTGTCGCAAGCGTGACTTACTTAGCCGTTCCCGTGAGTTAGTTTTCGAGCTAACTAACTCATAAGAACGACTTGCATTGTTGTGGAAATGTGTTACTTACTCGAGCCGAATACTTAATAATCATGGGGACGATTAACTAAGTCGTTTTAACGAAATAAATAAAAACAAATACGTGCTACATCTATGCCATCGTACCAACATAACACAAGCTTGTTAATGAAAATGAACTTAATTAAATTACGTTTAATATGTTTATATTTGGAATATTACATGTTACATTAATACTATAGTCGTCATAGTTCTCTTCATAATCTCACATATTTAATTCGTTTCGTTTATAATCCGTCACGCGTAAGTCATTTTACACAAAGCATGTTATTAATCAACTTATTCATAAATAGTTTGAACATCAAAAGATAATTCTCAGGAGAAATAATTAAATAACTACGTCTGGGATTCCTCAGGAACGCAGATTAATGGATATCAATACAATAAAGTAGCAATAAGAACGACCATGTCGGATGTGTAAACACAATAATCAGGTAATTACCTCAGCTTGTATTCAATATTACTTTGGTTATAATTTAAAACACATATAATGCCAAACATTTAGACGATGGTGTTTACCATGATTAAACGATTGTAATATTGTGAATTTCATGCAAATAAGCTGCTACATTTGTAACGTATACAAATACAAAAAACAACTTACAACATACGAACTGCTTTATTTGGTATTCAGGGAAAAAAGATTGTTATTTGACGTGTTGGAACTAATTCTTACCTAGTCATATAGTGAATACATACGTAAGTCCGTGTTTTGTTGTCTGGGTATCGTCTTAGCATCAGATTATAAAGCGGTAATTATGTAAAATATTTTATCGCGATCACTCGTGCGTTCTTTACATTCAAACGTTATGAGAAATATATAGGTCAATAAATCTGGTATCAAGAACAAAAACGTAATCAAACAAATATAATAGAAAATGTTTTATCGCGGTTCTGAGTATGTAAGACTCGGGTGTATAGAGAAAATAATGGTTAATATTACTCACTGAATCATACCAGTATCTGGAACATAATTCGCCATGCAAAAAGATAAGTAGATGTACGATGATTGTATATATAGATATATATTTGTTGGATTTGGTGGAATATCGATTTTAATTCACGAATGATCATATACAATGATATGTTCACGAGTGGCGCGGCCACAAGTGAAACAATATTTTTTCACGATATCCTTAATAGTATTATATTTTAACACATCGATATTGATAATCAACGAGAAATGTTTTTTCTGATATATTAATTTTTGCAAATTTTTAATATCAATATTTGCACAATCAAACGAATGTTTTTGCATTATGCAAAACGGCACTGGTTAACAATATCTCGTAACAGATATTGAATTTATTATTTTAATATGCAATACATAATGCATCTAGCGTGGATCATAGTTTTCAATTTGATAGTACAAATATCCGTTCAAGTATTAAGAGCCTGAATGTGAGCTTACCCACTTGAGGTCAGTTAAGTTTTATTGGTCGATACCATACAAGGTCACACTGATTAATAAGTAAAGACTAAGTGCGAAGGGAGAAATGTTGTAACAGATACAGAAATGTTTAACTTCTACAACATGTACCAGGTAAAATCTCAATATTTATTACAACATAAACTAGAAGTGTTAAAGAGATGTTGGGTTAAGCTTTCGGTATTAATTTTATGTATTTTGCTTCTAGAATTCCCGGTGTTTAACAACTGCTTCAAACTGAATTTGTTATAATTGATTTAGTATGTTGAGATGAAACAGGACTTTAAAAAGAAACCTTTGAAATTGAATAGTATTGAAAACAATATATATAATTATCAAAGCACATGCTAGTTCAAAGTGCATGACAAGTTTACAGCAAGCTAAAAACGTCTCTGTCGATTACTTCCATTTTTCTTATATGATTTTCTCAAAATTATTGGATTTTGAGTAAATATGTAAACGCAAAGCATGCTATTTTTTATACGCAATGGCTAAGGTGTAAATAAAGAGTCCGAATTATTGTGAGATTTAACATGGTTCGGTATCCTAACATGTAATTACGCATTTTAGTATACAGGGCTTTTTTAGCTTTCATAAAATATATGACAAGTGAATACTATCATAAGTTTTATTATAAAAAATAATGTCAGGTGCAACAGACCAACTTACATCTAAATGGGAATCTTTTACTACAGCAAAATTATTTTGAATTTAGTAATGTCGATGCATTCGATTGCTATTTTATTGGAAAAAAACAACAACAACAACATCAACAACAAAACAGAAACTGCAAATACGTTCTAAAGGCAACAAACCAACCATTGTTCGATACCGATCCACACAGCCAATATTTAATTCGGAAATACATTTTCATACTGTATTAAATTGTGGCCTGTATTGTATAACGATAAACGTAACTTTCCTGTTTTAAAACACTCAAACTTGTGTATATGGCCGCATTGCACTCAACATGATTTAGTTCTTGCTATCGTCCTCAAGTACACTTATGCAATGCTTATTTATTATTGAATAAACTTATTCACATTTGTTTCAAAAAGCTTTATTCACATTTGTTTCAAAAACCTAACTTCTAAATCGGGTTTGAAAATATTATGCTAACGGTAATGGCAATCACACCTTACAGAGAGGACCGTCATTATAATCGAAATAATACATTACCGAGAAAATACGGTATTTGTTCGCCTACATTATCCTGAATTCATGGAAATAGCCTGAAATAAACGAACTTAGAGACAAAAGATGATAAGACGGGTGAAGTTAAAATGATGTTAATTATATGTTAAAACATGTTCACTCCTTTAATGTACGCAGAACACATCACATCACCATCCCGAGTAAGCTTTTATGGTTTTAACCCATTTGTGCCTAGTGGACTCTCCCATCCTTCTAAATTGGATAAATTTATTTCCAAAATTAGGGATGTCTAGTATATCTAGTTCTATATTTAGAATATTTCTTACAGAATTTCCTTTAAGCAAACAGCGCAGACCCTGATGAGACGCCGCATGATGCTACGCCGTACCAAGGCCTTTTTTCTAGATGCTAAGCATAAATGGGTTAATGTCAGTCATTATCTGTCATGCACTCGAATGACATAACCGGCAAAATTAATGTAAGTTTACATACATTGGCAAAATCAAATAGAAACCTGAACATACCAGTAACATACGTTCAACAACGTATTGAATTGTGTGAGACACATTAATATTATTGCATTGTACATATCGTGGAATTGACAGTTTTTATGTTGTTGATATTTATCATCATAAGTTATGTGTCGTAAACGCATAACTGGTATTATACTGATAATACATGCGTTATGTCTTCAGTGGACTCCGAAAGCAAAATATCATTATAGGATGTTAATGACAATTTTCTGTACAATTGAAAAAAATGATGTAACGTTATGTTACCGATACCGTCTGGGAAATTTAGAAGAGTACATTTTAAAGGCGTAGAGTATCCTTAACTGGATGTATTGTCCATATACATTTTATACACTGGCGTGTCCTGACATGAATGACTTTCTGTGTGGTTGAATCGGATCAGTCGTGAAGCTCAGTGTGAACACCAAGTATCATAAATTGCAACGCTGATCGGTATGAAAACTGAGTGCACGCCTTGACGTCTGATCCAGTTTTGGACTAGGTACGAACTTATATTACGTATACCCACATGTCCATGCTTTAACTATCAACTACTTGTCTAAACATAAAATCGACGTGAATACGCGAAGTTTGTATAGTTGTTACAGTCGTCTGAACAATGAGTAATGATGAGCTAAAATGGTATCAATACTAATGATAAATACTATGGTAGTTTGATTTCTCGACGATCTTTGTACACGTAACAAAGTGGTCGTTTAAATCACGTAATATCGATTTAAAACATAAAACAAAATAGAAAATGCAACGGTGTGTGAACGCTTCATCACTCTCCGCATACTAATTAAGACACCATTGTGGTTTATTTTTGTGTTAAAACAGACCTTGTGTCCCGCTCTGTTCAGATTATGTATTATGTTTGTTTTATTATTATCCGCATAACATGTAGCTGCAAGTAGTAAGATTGAATTTAAAACAGCAAACAGTCAAAATAATGTAGGGGTACACAATAAATAAAAAACGTATAAGACATTTAAAACTAGTTTCGAGACTGAACCCTACCTTATACGTGTTGGTATGACTAGGGTAAGAAGCAGTGCAATAGCTAAATTTAGATGCCTGGTAACACCCCCCTATAATATAAACAGGAAGATACGAGGACGTACCCGAGCATTAACGGACTTGCTTTAACTTTCCCACTTTAAAGCCTGCTATGAAAGTTTTATTCATCGTAAAACTATAATTTATGTATGATACTTTCACACTTTTATCTATCTGTACATTTTTAAATGATACAAGATGTTGATATCAAGGTATATCTGTCCATATCTCTTTTAATTCAAATTGAATGGCTTTGTACATGTAATTGTTTATATTTTAAATCATCTATCTTTAATAATAATTGATTAAATGACTCATGTTGAAAATACTATAAACAATAATAGAAATGAGACTTAAATATCTGTCTGTCGTTTGTACATTGAAGTAATATTTACTACCCTAAATTACAAGATCATAATAATGCCCACATCAATATACGTTCTTTACTAGTAAAAAACTCACACCAGATACAAAAATTGTTGCGCGGTTTGTTTATAAGTTAGGGCTAGATACGTTTCAACTTTGTGAGAATTTACTTGTTTAAAATGTTTTCTAACTTATGCTTCAAGACATAGCAATATTTTCTGTAAAGTACAGAAGCAAGTGACGTAATTGAACAATTCCAAAGTAAATCACCTACTCGAGAAATCGATTAAGCAGCGGTTTGCTCCATGAGCACTGTCATGTTCTGACCATGGTGAGTATAATTTCCCATTATATGGGACAATTTCGCCAATTGCAGCAGTACTGATTTAATTGTTCGAAATTCGTTTTGTTCTCTAAGTTGACATGACCACACATTAACCGATCCTAGCTTAATCATGCCAATCTTACAAAGCAGCTTTCTGTTATCGCCAGCAACGATCCACATATAAATTCAATCAGTGCGCAAATAATGCGTCGCCTCTATGATAGTTGAACGAACCATTTGTCAAATATTTAAAGATTGTAAACAAATATGATATTTTCTTAAAAAAATAAAATAGATACATGCAATTTAAACGAGACGTCATTTTACGTACTTAATAGATTTGAGTGAAGGATTTCGTTAGCTCAATGTTCAAACGTAATTACGAATGTTTGGTTGGCAACCCTATCATGAAAAAATGTTTCACAATTTGTATGTGTTTGACGTAGGACAATCATGTAATATTATACCATACTTAAGTCAAATATTAGGTTAGTTTGGAGTACAAATAAGTTAAATTCACGACGCCAAGAACCTCAAAACTGGGGAGTGGTTCTGGTTTTCAAACGAATCTGCATTCAACATATTCATCATTTGACCATCATTGGCTAATGGTATATGCTATCGTCCTGACGTTTAGCACAATAAACATGTGAATATACACAATAAACACAAACAAATGCCATTAATCGAAGCAACCATGGCACAATGGTTCTGCGCTCGACAGCTTATTCTGTGTATGCTTCGATTACGCCAAGTTTAATCTATGGGGTTATTTCTACAATGTTAACCTGCTTCTAACAGATTACTGTCACCAAACGCATTATTGAAAAATAAAATAATATTAGAGATACATTTGTTTATGGGCTTTTGAATACGGATAAGCGATCTGCTAATTTAGAGCGAAACCTTAACTTTTCCTATTCAAGCATCAAATGCCTTCCGATATCGGTGATCGTTTACTTTAATGCCAAAAAAGAACATATTTGTATTGCGTACAGTTTTGATCATAAATACAATTATAAATCGTAGCGATGCTTTCTTATTTTTCTCACTGCATTCGATATAAAAAAACACTGATCGTATACTTGATTTATTTGAATAATTGTGCGAAATTTTGAAATATCACCCTGCTGAAACGGTTTATTGTTTACATTCGTTTATTTGTTATTCTTTACTTATTTCTGCTCTAAACACAATTGAAATTTTGAGATTAATGTTCTTGTTATAAACACTTACATTTCAATGAGTTTGTTTTTAGAAAGCTTTGAGAAGTAAATTTGCGAACACGTAACAAATCTATCATACCAATTTGACAAGGTAACACCAAACACCTAGTGCAGTTACTCAACACAAATTAACTGTCTTTACCTATTAGGCCATTACATTGCCTTTACAATTAGTAAAAAATCACTCAAGAAGTATCACTTTATAAATCTAAAACTAAATAAAATACACACTTTTAATCATTTATCTCATGTATAAGTCACGTTCAACTAGTTTATTTAAATTGACAATCTAGATTTCAATAATTGAATCCCCTTTAGAAGGTCAACTTAAGAAAAAAAAGAAAATTGTCTGAAACAGTATTATCTTTAAGTCATCCGAATAGGCTTTGAATAACACTTCCTAAAATATCGTCAACGCAGATAAGATGAACCCCTTTCATTTGCATCATCAGGAAAAAAACAACATCATCAAATAGTCCAAAACAAGTCATCTGCCTTTTCAAAATCCATCCTTTGTGTAATTGATAAAACAAATATGATAAACTACGAATAAATGCAAGCCTCATTCTACTCACTTTCGATTAGGGAAATCTTATAGAGGATTCAGTTTTTGATCGTCATCAAAGATTGTTGTGTGGCTAGAAAATATTTTATTGATATGATATTGTGTTTAATATTTGTAAACTAAAAAGGGTACAACAAATGCAATAGCTTGCCCAATAGGCTTGTAACTTATTGTTTTTCATTTAAGTCTTAAAAAAGACAACATCTTTTAGACGTCATATTATGTGTACCTCTTTATTGAAAGAACACTAAATTTTGAACAAAACTGTGTTCTTAATGCAGGTACTTACGTACGCAAAGAGGGAGGCTTTCTGATTAAAAGTTGTTAAACAAAAAAACACTCAAGTTTCTTCGCTTATCGATATTTATCACAATGTACGTAATTATTTAGGTTTCCAAACATTACGGTATAAGTAGGTAAGCAGCTCTGCTCGATACAACATTTGAGGATTTGGTTTCAGTCTTATTAATATTGGGGAAATTTTATATTTTGGGTGTTGATGATAATGGTGCAAGTGTTAAATTACCGTGAATAATGTATCTGTGAGATTTGATAAAATACTGATGACGAGCATCTAAAGTTGGCAGATTGCACACGAAAATAGCGATTGTGTCAACGATTATCGTTCGCATTTAACACACATGTTATATTTATTGAACGAAAATGTGCACTTAATATTAAACAAACAATTCCAGAGGTCTTATGGCATTTGCATTGATGATGTAGTTAAGTGTAATGCTTCGCTGATACTCCTTTCACATACCTTATTAAACCAGTGTTTAGTATATGCATATGTAAACACATTTAAACACGCATCGACTCTGATATGCGTAAAACTTTTTTCAAATTAAGTATTATTAAATCAGTGTTCCTTTCATACATGTTTTTACAAATTTCTTATATCTTGGAATCTTATAAATGATGTTCGCGGTAGCATCCCACAGGGATTAGAGTAACGTGTTTGTCGACGATAAAAGCATTCAACGATTGTATATACATAGCTGATAATAGAAACATTCATGGAGGAAACATGTCGCATTGATATATTCTAAAGTATATAGTTTTTGATACAGGCCAATAAATATAGATTTTGGTTAAGACAAAAACCCATGCAAGGTGAAAATGAGATTTGAACTCATGCCGTTAGCGTTTTAATGGTATGTGTTTTATGCCAAGTGTGTGCGAATGTATAGCGCTATTTTTTCAACTTAGAAAAATGGAATTTGCGTTTTGAGTTTCTTTCCCCTGCGAAAAACAAATTGGACGCAACTTTCAATTGAAAAATAGCGCACTGGTTGTAAGTTTTATACGAAAATAAGAGACAAGACAAGCGTTTTATTGGAATTCAATACCGAGTGCATAATAAAAACAAGTTTTTAATTAAATACATTAGTGGTCTAATTGTTCAGGTAATAGTTTAAACAGAAAAAATGCAAACATTGACTTAAAAACAATGTAAATGCCACGTTGAATACACATGGGGAGCGACATTTTTCATTTAATCAAAATCAAGTTTAGGCGGAAATTGTCGTCCATGTATAACCTCTGCGGACTGCAAAGGCTTATGTGGGACGACACTTTACGCAACTGCTTTAAACCCATTTTCACACAGCCGGGCTCATAGCCACCAAATATATTCAAAATAAAATTTCGGATTCAAAGGTTATGCTACATATAAAATTATAAGTAAAATTATCTTGCATAGTAGTATTACTCATATATGCATGTTTAATCACCTAAGGACATGTGTGTACATTAATTATTCGCGAGATAATGTATTTCATATCATCGTGTATCACAGTGACGAACAATGATGCCACGGTACCGAACTTAAGCGGGATTTGGGAAAAGCTGTGTAAGCGGCCCGTTAAGCTCACTCGGTAGATCACTCGCCTTGTAGTCAGAAGTCCCGGGTTTGAGTCCCGGACTCCCTGCACTATTTTAATCAACCGGCGACAATAACATAAAACGTAATGACACATTATGTAAATAAATATTCAAAGGCATCATTAAACACGATGAACGTGTACATTGAAAATCATATCAATATAATTCTACTGAGACGAATATAATTACCATTACCGTAACCTGGTCTATCTGTTATTACTGTTATGTCGCCCGTTAGTAAAACGTTAACATTTCACAATTACTTCCGTCGTTACTGAAACTAGTGTTTACACAAAGAATACAGCGCAATACTACCTGTTGTCTTAGAATATTTATAAACCACTTGTGCTTGATTCAAGGTACGCCTAATGTTTTTTTTATACGAAAATTAATGTTACCGATTACAGATTAGAGATTGGGAACAAGCCGATATAATATCATGTAATTAATAAATAAAAATGTCAATGTCACCGTCAGGTTATATTGCATGTAAAATACACATAGAACTATTTTTACATTTAAGCACCGTTTGTAAATAACGGCGCTGTACATACGCAGTTAACGGAGCTTACGTTTATAATGCAGTACAAGACGTATCAACCACTTAGTAAAAGTACAGAGCGAAGTATGGTAAATCGACATATCTTACTGCGGTCATTCCAGTAAAAGCGGAAAGTAAATTGTTAAATAAATACAATTTGTCTGCACTGCCTGTTGCTTTAAGCAAATCCAGATGAACAGTTGAGCTACTGTAATGTACACATAATTATTTTAATTCTTACTGTTCTGCGAATTTTTCTATACCGAAAAAAATGAATTAAATACACAAAATAGAAAATTAATGCCTTTTGATGAATATTTGCAATACATTCTTCATGTTCTGCTAGTATTTGTTGTTTTACAACTTATCCTCTTGTGAACTGTTTATGTTATTTTATTAATTAATCGGAATGTCACGGCATCTTTAACCTTTTTTGAAAATCCAGACATCTAAATAATGTGGTGAATGAACTTGTATCGCTTCCTCTTTTGTGAAAGTGAAGTAAATCATGTCAAGGACGATTGCAAGCCAAAATTGGTACAGTTATGTGCGGATGTATATTTTACTTTTAATACTATCATCGTAAATATAACGCTTGTTATGAAAATAACGGACTTCGTCAACAATTTGATTTTATGAAAAAACAAAACAAAACAGAATTTGATATGATATCATTACAAGTATTTTTCAAAGTTACATAGTTTAACGTGGATTTATATAATATATTTTTGTTTGAAGACGCTTAATCAGAGGGGGTAATCACGTGATAGTCAAGATAGCGACGTCCATGCCGAGGATGTATTTTTCGCCGTTTTATTACCTTTATTTATTATATTTATTGTTTAAATGCCGCTCACTTTCCAGCCATATCAGCAAGAAAGTTACTAGCGTTTATTTCGTGTTGATATTCGCTCTTTATCTCGACTTTACTCGCTGCGAAATTTCTAAGCGTGATGACCTAATTAAAGTTCCACTAAGAAAGTTTGCGGGGAGTAAAGTCGAGATTCAAAGCGAATTTGAAAACGAAATAAATGCAATTCATATGTTTACTAATACTGCTGGAAAGTACCCGTCATTTGAAAATAAAAACAAAAGTAATAAAGAGTATTTAACGTCGAAAAATAACTCTCGGCATGGACGTCGCCATCTTGACTATCACGTGATTACCCCATCTGTAAATATTATTACGGTACAATAGCATTTGAAGGATCACATACCATTTGTTGTTAGATAGATAGGTTGTTATTTGATATCATGTGTATCAATACGCGAAAAAACATGTTTTTTATTCCAATGAAAAACTTAAAGATCTTATCTATTTGCAAGGGCGTATCTGTTAATATTGATTATTACTGAACATGCCTACCGTAATTACTCTATGTTTTCGAACACTTACAAATAATTATTTTTTTTTCGTGTCCGAAAACTAAGATACGAACAATATTCACAAAATACAGGTGTTCGAAAACTTAGAGTAAAAAATTTAAGTGTCCGAAAATAGCGTCAATTGTATCAAAGACTACCGTTAATAGCACGCTCTTGTAAAATACCATGCCGTATAGTATTAATTAAAGTTATATATGTTTGCACTGCATTTTAAATCATTTTAAATGCTTAATTTATTTGACAGAAAGTTACTACAAGGTTGTACTTTAACCAACGATTTCAAAGATGAGCATGTGATTTACCGATACTCGCTAGTATGAACCTGTAATTAACGCAACAAAAAAGTAATGAATTCTTTGTTTCTTCATTTCCGATAGTTGTTGTCTAACACCTTCCATTGTTCGTAAAACTTGCAATAGGGTGTATCACACTTTGAAGCGTTTATTATTTGTCAAAGTTATTTTACTGAGAATGGGTAGAACCATTGCGGTAGATATTTAAACTTTTAATTGGCACTACGCTTATGCTATCGGGCGTAACCATTGTTTAATACCGGTTTACAAGATTATTTATCCAATAACGCAAATGTAATGGTCCGTTGCCCTCAGGCATGCACCTGCCATGTTTTATGAAGTTTATCTGGTTGTAAAACCCCATGATCGAAGTGTCATTAGATATCGAAAACAGGACCGTAATTTGGTAAAATAGCGCTATAAAATATACTATCCGAAAACTTAGAGACATTAATTATAGACGAGAACTCGTGTGTCCGAAAATTAAGAGTCACAAAAAAAATATTATTTTTGCTAAAAAAAGGGGTGTCTGAAAACTTAGAGTGTCCGAAAACATCGAATAATTACGGTAAATAAGTTGTCATTTGGGATTGTTTTTTTATCGTATTAATGCGCCCACTACAATCAATGTTCCTTAAGAGAAATACTGGTGCTTATAACACAACTAAATCGAATTCGATAATTTTCTTGTTACATTCAAGCTGGAATTGAGATTTGTGTAAATAGATAACTTCGTTCACTTAAATACTCATCTTTATTATTGGTGTGTGCATGTTAAACATGGCACTAACGATAAGCTAACATATAATAAGTATAGCTGTGTAAAATCCATTGTAAGCAATACTTGACACACCACCATGGCGGCTGTGGATTAAGCCAATCGAGCAATAGGGTAAACATAAAAGTGCAACACCTCTGTTGGACGTTTGTTAAGGTTGGTCTACATTTTATTTTAATAATGCTATATTTCCCTGATGTACTATCATGCCATGCAAGCGATTACATTTTCAAAACCCTTGACCAATTTATCTCAGATCAGTCCGATTAATACTGGACTCGACACAGTGGATTGTAATCGCCTTGCCCTTAGTGGAAATTATTTTAATTACCTTAAAAAACTGCAATTAACATATTTAACGTAAACACTTAACATCGGTGTCATATAACGGTATCGGGGATATAATGATTTGTTATAAGAAAATAATAACTCTTTACAATAAATAATGTTTAATACTTAATGTTAGACAACTAATCACATGAAAACAGACGGAGGTATTTTCTTACAGATTCAGCATTTTACCGGAACGCACATAAGCCGATCTTGGTTCCCTTATACTAATTAAACATGCGACTATATATAATTGTGAGCAATAACTTAACATTCGCCATCAGTCTCAATAAGGATTTCCCCTCTAATGATTGTTGAATACAACAAATGTCGGATGGTTAACAAATATGTTATGTTTTCTCTGCCAATTCACATATTTTAGACTCAAAAAGTCATATGCAGTTCCCGAGATACTTTATATTACGTCCATACCATATTTAGCTGTCTGATTGTGTCTGTCCAATGTTTGTACGCAATAAAGGATTTTTGCAGTAGTATCCCATAGGGAAGCCTTTTAGAAAAGAACTTTTTTATAAATATTTATGGATTTTACTTGATATAACAACCTAGTGCAATACTGAGAATGCAAACGTTGTTTGAAGTAAAAGTTCGAATCATTAGAATATATGTAAACGTTCTTATTCAAGTTTTATTTCTAGCCGTTTAATAGACATGCAGACAGACAGGGCGGGCGGGCGGTTGGGCGGACGGACACACACAGATACAGAGACACCTTGACAGACATATAACATTCCTGATTATTTAATAAAAAAGTTTAAGGAGAAAATATTGTTCATACTTGTTTATTTAAGCCGTTGAATATTCAAATTAAATTTCGAGATTGTCATGTGTTTCTGTTAATTTTCATATATAATTTGGATACAACTGGATAAGCATAACAGTAAAACGTTTAATGAAACATATGATATACAAATAATTATTTTAAATAACTATTCGCTTCATTAATTGATGAACGATAACACATTAACAGATGGAAGCAAAAACGATTCTGGGCCCTTTTAATTTCAAAACAGTACGTATGTGTTTATGCACAAACATTATTATGTTCTGTCACGGAATTGAATGCTTTCTAAGATTTTATGTTATTCTTCTTTTGGTCTAACCGGGCTAGACACTCTTTTTTCTGTTTCAATTTTTCATAAATATTATATTTAAAATAATATGTCGTACAAGGTTGTTTTGTATAAAAAGACACATTAATACTTATACATCTCTGGCAAGTGTTAAATGCTTCATTACAGCGTACAAAACAGCAGATTGATATACGAAAAGCAACTTGCGTATTTTATCAAAGTTAATAGTTTAACATTTCGCTTTTGATTCGGACATCAACGTTGTTTTGTTTTGTGCTGTGAAGAATGCGCTTGACCAGTGTTAACTTGATGGTAATGGGCCACTGACTATAAATTAAGGGACTTTTATAGTGACATACGTCATTGGGTTCTTTCTGGCTGTTGCAACTGCAGTTTCGTGTATTTATATGTATACAATATTTTGTATGTGAAGTCCTCCGTTAAATATAAGTTTGAAAATATTAGTAATTCAACGCAAGGCTTTATTAGCACAGTGGAGTTGGATTTTATAAACAGTATGCTTAACAATGTGCAATGAAAATTATTTAGTATGTTGATACTCATTACAGTACCTAGACCCAATCTGCTCTCAAACGTAGCACACAGGAAAACAATGTGTGATTTCAGATTTCAGAGCCGTTATCTAGCGAGTCGGGCGATGCATTTATTTAAAATATTGTTCTGTGTCATACACTCACATTTCTCTTCATAGACCATCTCTTATTTAATGCACAAACTGTGTTGCAAATTGTTCTGAAAACTCAGAAAATCTAAATTAAGGTAAATTAAAATAAACTGTATTATTCAATGCGTGTGTATAACGCTTGCATCGCCTCAGAAACGTTCAACATAGTATTCATAATTACGTAACGGAAAACAAGCGGATCTTATATTGGCCAATTGTGTTTTTCGTATTTTATAACCGTTATTCGTTGTAGATTTGCGGACATTAGACAATGCCTAGTAATAAACATCAATTTGTAAAAACAAAACAACAGAATTTGAGTGAACATGTGAGGAACATTTACTCATTCATTCAGGGATATTGATTATTTTGTATTTGAGGTCTGTATGCACTGGTAAATAACTTAAACACATTCACAAAAAAGTCATGACCTATTAATGAAAAAATAATAATCTGTTCAGATACGTTCAAGCACGATCATCTAGCATAATATGTATGCAATCGATGTTATTTAAAAAAATGCTGATTTTATGTTTGATTGTAAATAATATTGTACGTTTATGTTCGTTTTTTTAATAACTACATTTGCTCTTGTCATGAAATTGTACAATTAAACATAAAAAAAATCTAACGAGGTGAATGAAAATAATTCTGTACATGGGAGGCTCAATATTGTATATTGATTATGCATTTGATACATAATTATTACAGAAACGTGTTTTACATAGCTGCTAATATATTTTGTCTTGCACAATACATTGGATTGAAATATAATACAAAGCGATGTGGTGGGTTGTCTATAAAAATAAATAACATGGGAATTATGCAGCAAGCGTCTTCCGTTGACAAAGCGATTTGCCATAAATACTAATTTGTTAATAAATGTGAGCAGACTTCGGTCATCTGTTCAAAAACATCGGTCGCTTAATATTTCCCGACGCAAATGTCGCTTATATTGATATCTTACTTTGGTTCAACGCGTTTGTTTTTATGAAACAAATCATTCATAATAAAGTATATATGGTAAGAGCAATAATTTTTCCATAATTGATTCTCTCCTGTTTATTAACATATTAATGTGTTTTAATATGTTTTGTTTTTAAACAAAACGAGATGTTGTGAATAAACTTGCATTGAGGGTCCTTCTGTGATCTGATTAATGTGTACATCTGTACATGCAACTTTACTGGTACACTATACATATGTTTGGATTACTATTAACGTGTGGTAACGACAGTTGCTATTGCAAATTGCTTATTGCTTACGGTTGCATATATGAATGGAGTGTTATTTAAGCTGTGTATTTACTCAGTTGCTGCAAATTTTAAAGTCTAAGAAAAAGGTTTGACATTTGGCATTTAGTAAATTTATAAATGTGTCTTTAATATTGCTATAATATCGTGTGAGTATGATTAGATGATTAAATGTGTTCAATATTATATTGTCCGTGAATCTAGCACTATCTTCAACTATTTGGTACCTGTATTTATATTGTGTTTTTGTTGTCTGTCCTTGTAAGAAGTCGCTACACGTTTTCATGGCGAAGAGTTAATCGGTGTTGAACATATTTCTGTTCCTTTATCCAGCTATCTAACACTGTAAATACATGTATCTGTCAATCATCCTATATTTCATTTATATCGAGTTCAGTACCAAATTAAGGCGCAATAAAACTCCATAGACACTGTGAATAGAGATATTCCTGTCTCATGGTTCCTATATTTATATTTAAACCAATCGAATTATTCACTCTACCATACAGGTCACTGCATACTAAATTTTTCACGATTAAAGCGTGGACCATTCCCTAGGACCGTTAAATGAATATTAATGTTCGTTAAAACCTGTTCAACCTAGCTAAACGACACAGTATATACACGTTAATTCTGTTGTAATAAGTAGGTAATTACTAAGTGCAAATTGCCTTATTGTTTGACATACTAACCCGACGATCACGAGAACAAAGCTTGCTTAGTGAAAATGAATTGTAAGCCACGAGTTTACTTGTACTTATAACATTTGATTTTTATGTCCCCCACTATAGTAGTGGGGGACATATTGTTTTTGCCCTGTCTGTCTGTCTGTCTGTTGGTCTGTTGGTCTGTTTGCGCCAACTTTAACATTTTGCAATAACTTTTGCTATATTGAAGATAGCAACTTCATATTTGACATGCATGTGTATCTTATGAAGCTGCACATTTTGAGTGGTTAAAGGTCAAGGTCAAGGTCATCCTTCAAGGTCAGAGGTCAAATATATGTGGCCAAAATCGCTCATTTTATGAATACTTTTGCAATATTGAAGATAGCAACTTGATATTTGGCATGCATGTGTATCTTATGGAGCTGCACATTTTGAGTGGTGAAAGGTCAAGGTCAATGTCATCCTTCAAGGTCAGAGGTCAAATATATGTGGCCCAAATCGCTTATTTTATTAATACTTTTGCAATATTGCAGATAGCAACTTGATATTTGGCATACATGTGTTTCTTATGGAGCTGCACATTTTGAGTGTTGAAAGGTCAAGGTCAAGGTCATCCTTCAAGGTCAGAGGTCAAATATATGTGGCCAAATCGCTTATTTTATGAATACTTTTGCAATATTGAAGATAGCAACTTGATATTTGGCATGCATGTGTATCTCATGGAGCTGCACATTTTGAGTGGTGAAAGGTCAAGGTCATCCTTCACAAGGTCAAGGTCATCCTTCACAAGGTCAAGGTCATATATAGGAAGACATTGTGTTTCACAAACACATCTTGTTCATATTGCGTTAGTGCTTTTTGGATAATACTTCTTCGCGTTTTAAATAAAGTAACATGTGCAATATTAGGGTTCTCGTCTACTGGTCGTTCTCTTGTGCAAGTATTTGTCTTATAAGTGATACATATCTTTTACACTATATAACAATCATTATGCACACAATTTATTTGAAAGTGGGTTTTACGCGACCTGTGAGCCGTTTGTGTTGCAAGCTTCTTTGCCAACGTCTAGTTTTTCAGGTGATACGATGATACAACATTCATGATTGCTATGAGTGAGTTTTAATTGAAAATGTCTTCTATTATTGTAAGAAATAAGAGCTATTTATTTTTATACTTTACACTTATGCGTTTGCCAATTTATTTTAACTGTATGCCTTCAACACAGTTTGATAACATAATTATATGTACATTTTTAAATAAATAAATATATATATTTCGGCACGTTATACATCTATGCAATACTTACAACTGACTGCTTCATTTATGGTAAGTGCCGATCTTGGTGTTTAATATACGACAAGATTTGTTTAGAAAAAAGAATGCAAAGATGTTTCAAATTTTCCTATGTGATCCATGCAAAAAAAATCCATAGGTTATCAATTAATGTATATATTAGTTTGCCAAACATATTCTACCTGAATAATCAAATGACTTAAGCTTTTTAGAATATAAGAAACTCAATCTGTATATAGACAATACTTTTCACGAGAAGTCTATACCTTTGATAGTAAATTTAACACATAACTTTACTCGTCCACATTTACATAAACAATGCAATTATTAAAATAAACATCAAGCATTATAAGGATAATACACGTTTTCGAGGGCATGATCACTTGAGAGCGTCCTCAGATGATCATGTCCGAGAAAATGTTTATTTTCGCTAGTATTGCAGAAACAAATCACACATACGAAAATAAATTAAAATAACATTGAAAACAATATTTCTTGTTCATTCGACATCGACAAAATAATTCGATTATTTCATATGACGTCAAACAGTTCGATGTTGTGTTTTACATATTCCTCCCTCGGTCATCATCAGAAATGACGAACAGTGGATTGATGCAAATTTGAAATGCAGCCGCGCAAAGTAAGAAATGAGAGATTATTTTGGAATTTACTGGTCGTGACGGATAAATATATCGTCAGAATAAATCATGCGTTTCATAGATGTTTCTTACGTACAGGTCTATCTTATTTCGTTCCAACTAAATTTTGAAAACATTATACTGCCAACATATCGTCACTGAAGTATTTCAAGCATACAGCAGAAGCGTTGAAGGTACATAAACACTTACATTTACAGCATAGTCTTTTGAAAATGTTGAGTAAATAACCTTAACTTCATTGACGTTGCCAATAAAATAAAGCTGTTGTCAAGAGAGTGCAGATGGTATAATTTGAAAAGTGGATGGAAATATTAATTGCCTTTATCCCTGCATGCATGAGGAAACTGGTGCTTGTTCAGTTCCCCATTTATGCTTGGAAATTCGTCGAAGGCTGGAGAAGGGAAGTAACTGCGCGTGGACCAATTTATGGATATGAAAAAACACATAAATGGGCTTGAACGGCACGTGAATCGCCTTGTTAATCCACGATTTCTCTCGTTCAAGCACTCCTTTTGCCAAGTTTCTGCACCCCGCCAAATGGCATTATATATAGTGTTTATGCAATAATATGCGTTTCAGACACAAAATGTACATGCATGTACATGTTCATTATCATAATAGAAAAAAGGTCCCACAATTTCATCTCCACTACATAACTAATTTTAACAATAGCGTAAAACAACACTCACACAAAACAAATATTCGGCTTGGAAAAGGCAAAAAGTCCGTAAGTGATTAATACTTGTAAAACTGTTGTCTGGACGGATACTATTTGTTGTGCAAATATATATTATGACAGAGGTGGAAATAACACTCTTAGATATATTTATAGGTTTGTGCTTTTAAAATGTTCAAATATTTTGTCTAAATTTCCCACAAAACATTAGGCTATCCGTTCTGTTTTGTAAATATTATCTTCCATTCCTATCTCGACGCCATCTTTTCAGACTGTTTATTTGTAATTGAAATGTGAATAAAGCTTCAGCTTCATCATCTGCGAAAAACCAGTATGTAAGGTATATTATTAGAGACAAATATCCTTGGTCAACAATCTGCTCGTAAAAGAATCAAGGTTTATTTATTAACAGAGCACAGACAAACAAGAGCAGAACCTGATTAGTCCTCTAGGCTGGTACCAATATTAAATCCGAAATAGTGCAGTAAATCTGATTAAAGTTCTTTAAATGTGTTTGGTTAATTGGAACATGCACAAGTTTACCTTTTGTACGAATATGAATAGACATAAATTGTGTTTCAAATGATCTACCCTACCAAATGCATTTAAAATATTACTATTATGCACTACAAACCCACGCCTACTTTAGCAAGAAGCGTTATCGTAATAACATTTAATGAAAATAATTTGGCAACGAATACATAGCAATTTTGAATGCTGTCTGGGCTTCATTAGCGCAATGATTCATTGCGTTCGCCTTGTAAATGCGATTATTAAGAGCACTATTAAACGCCGTTGATCATAACTTTTTTGCATACACGCATCAATAGTTAAATGGTTCATATGATGAACCTGATTAGCAAATATGTTTTAATTGTACTTTCGAACCAACTTTCCCAGAATTAACCAGTTTGAAATGCAATGTTAAAAATATTACATTGATTAAGTAATTGAAGGGATGGTGTATGCCTCTAAAACTTATTCCTTTTTTCAAAAACACCACATTTTGTTCAATCTGTAAGACATTTACTTAATAGTTCATCTCCGTCAAAACTAACTTATCGGGTAGGCATGTCGCTGTGATCATATTCAGCTTGACAACGTGTTCCTGATATATATTTGTATACCTTGATTTACCAGAAAACAACCTAGTAAGACAGAATTTAAACAATACTTTTTTATTTATGGTTGTACAAGTTTCAATAATGCTAGTGTACTATAAATGTTAACAATTTCCATAAAATCTTTGGATATCTTTCGAATTTAGTAGTTTAGTTTTCGTTTCAATTTGTTATTTTAAATGTCTTATTATGACTACCCTATTTACTTGATATCTGTTTCACATCTGTATTGAACGCTAAATCAATGACATACTTTAATCATTTAAGTGCTGTTGATTAACTCAATTCATATTATTATATTCTAGCTTTGTTAAGTATGCGTTTTATTGACTTATGTGCAATCCGCTACTTCATGATATAAATGTGTAATTAAAATTATTGCTTATTTTTATCTAATTCTTATTTTTAAAAGTATTTTTTGACTATCAAAACACGTTCTTAATTAATAAAAAATATGTGTTAGGTTCATATTAATTTTAATTATTATACATTGACTTTATATTATTACAATTTATTATGTATGGTTGTTCTTTATATGATTAATAGGAGAAATATTTAAAAAGGTTTTTTTGACATTGTAACTGTAAATGATCATATTCAATATCACTAACAATTATAAAGTAAGAGAAGTATAAGAATAACTAAGCAGTAAACATAGTTTAGTTAATAACACTAAGATCATTATTTATAAAGCGTTTATAACTTCCAAGTATACATTTTAACAGGTCGTCGAACTATGTTATTCTAGCTTTACTTTGTCGCGTTATATATCCGCAGCAAATCTAATAAATGTTCTCCGTTCCAGGTTCATGGCAGCCTGGTCGATGTCTTGTGTCGTTGTTTACATGTATACGTGAGTTCATTGAACAAATATTTTTAGTAGACAAACAGTATTTACGGTTCATTAAAATTTTAAAGGGCCATTTTCACGTTTGGGTAAATTGACAACATTAAAAAATGTGTTTCAGATTCGCAAATTGCGGTTGTAGTTATGATATTCATGAGGAAACAGTAATACTGAACATTAACCATGCTCTAAAATACCCATTATATGCATCTTTTGAAAATTTAAAAACATGAAATTTATAAAGGTTGCGACGCGAAACGATTGAATAATTTGGAGAGTTTTGTTGTTGTCGTTGTAGTTGGTGATACTACGACGATTGCTTATTTAAAGTAAAAAATACATCGAATATTGTGTGAGGACGGATAGCCGAGTGGTCGAAGCGGTAGACTTTTACTCCATTTACTCCAGGTGTCAGTGGTTAGAGCCTATTTGAGGGTTATTTTTTTGCTTTCTTTAATTGTAGTCATGTTTTACTTGTGCTTTTAAGATCCAATGTTTACATCAATATAAAACATTACATGACAATCTTCAAAACATGCCAAAATCTGTGAAAAGGCCCCTTTAAAGGGAATGTCAACCACGACGACGAAGAAAAGAAAAGTTGTAAAATACCGTATTTTTTACAATAATTAGTTTATATTGATTAACATATCACGACTGGTATATTACATTTCTTGAAAAAAGTTGTTAAATTTTCATATTTTCAGTATATTCGGTAACAAATTTTACTGGGTATGTCTACCATGTAACTACCAGTTAACGTTAAATAACACCAGTAGATTGATCATCATCGTCACGGTGTAAACCCAGGAAAGCACATTGTGCATGCGTAGTGAATTGAATATATTTTATAAATAAAATGATCAATCTACTTGTGTTATTTATAGCGTGTATATCGTTATGTCACCAATTTTCGCGATGTACTTTCGACTTCACATCGCGAAATTTTATTACCGAATATACTGAAAATAGGATTTTTTTCAAGTAATGTAATACACCAGTTGTGATATTTTAATCAATATAAACTAATAATTGTAAAAAAGACGGTATTTTAGATCTTTTCTTTTTTTGTCATTTCGTGGTTGACAGTCCCTTTTAGGCACTTTAAACCAGTATAATTATGGTGATTGTGTATGGATTGGGCTTGACATAAATATAAAATCCGTGATTTAAATATGTTTTTTAACAATGGGTACTTGCCATTTCATTAAATTATTAAACCTAGCTTGACGCAATTAACGTAGAGGTCGTATTTTTAAATACACAATTATTTAATACGACCTGCAAACCTTCGTTCTCTAGCGCCTACTGACCTTAATATTTCATGCAATGACGGTATCACAGAGAAATTGTGGTGTTCATGCTATGTAAATGCATTTAATTGGATACATGCATGCATGTATTGTTAACCTATTCCTTAACTTCAAGTACACTTATATATTGTTTGTATATATTAACTGAATATTTCATGTATAATATAGTATTATAGTATGATTTCCATTAGAAATACTTGTAATATGGCATGTGTATGAGCATATTCAAATAGTGTATTAATAGTGTATGTAACATTTTGTTGTTTTAAAACACATATTCATATTTTATACAAACTGCTCAGCACTTTATCCAATGAATCCATCAATTGCACTGGAATATATAACATATACCACTGCTTATGGCATTTCCCTTAGATGTATCAGTGTGTGTCTGTTGTGAGATTCAGTCCATTGGTATGTATGCGTCCAACTGTGACGTCATACATGAATTATCCAATCAGTATGAAAGGGATGCAATTAAAACGATGTTTATTGGTCAGATATCTAAATTTGTGTTATAGCTTGCACATTCCTGACCATGATTCCCTTCGCCATTCGACTGGCTCAATACAAACGCCATTTATTGTTGTAGTCTGTTTTTTACTATTTACGTGTTTCAACCTGGTAATGTTTTGGTTTATTATTTGTCATTCCATTTTTCTTCTTTTTACATGACTTTATGTATTTGTTTAATAAATTAATTAATGAATTGTTTGATATAGTCTTTGTGGTGCGAATGTTTTGACATGTTGTTATTTCGAGTTATTAGTGTATAACTTATAATTTCTGTTTACACGTTTTTACTACAAAGTTATAAGCCACCTGATATATCTTCGGGCGTCTTCGTACACCACTCAAACCTAGATCCAGTTTTTTTTTTATATATTACATTCACAGACCCAAAGACATGTATGTAATTGCAAACGAAAATGTTTCTTCAGTTCAACGTGGCATAGGCTCAGTATGTGATAATGATCAGCTTTTACAATCTGGACTAAGCCCGTCTTCAATCATTCCAAGCGTTATTGCTCTATAGGGAATCGTTAGTCCAACATAAAAACTTCCAATAATTAATCATTCCTGGACTTAATAGTGTCAATTTGTATTTCTGATGTTCTCACTTACAGCGATGCGTACAATCTTAAATTCTTTGTAATCGAACATGTTTTAAATGCATTTCCATTGATTGTACCAGTCTAGCATACTTCAAACAAGAACACTAAAAGGCATGTGTTCTGATTGTTACATATGCGCATTTAGATGTCAAATATATCTTTATAACGTTTTCCGATTATACCTTTTTTGTTTTATACTATCCCTCATTATCACAGCTATTTGGATGATTGATTTGATAATAGCTTTCAACAAAACAGACCACTTTACACAACACATTTATGAGTGTTGTTGAGTACTTGATTGTCACAGTTGCGTATGCTGGGTCGTCATCACGTGTGTAGTGGACGTGTGGTACATGGAATCCGCCCGATATATTGCAGCATAAAACTTTCTCTCGTTGTTTCCAAATAACGCCCGAAACCCTGCAAAGACGATGCTATAAGCATGGAATGACTAAACATCTGTTAAATAACAAATATATCAAATTCCAGAAGTAATCAGGCAGGACATGTTTTGTTGTTTCGGCTATTCATATTATTAAGGTAGATAACTGATTGGATACACACTGCATGGTCTGATAGACAATTCAACACTTACAATTAAGCAAATGCTAAAAAAGTGTCATTGACTTAGCTTAAATGAGATCGGTTGATCTTCAGTTTTTATTACAATAAATAACCGTTAACATGCTTTTTTCCTCCACGTAAAAATGGTCCGTATACCTTTTCTAAAGTTCTCGTTAAAACCCGCATATATGAGTGGATTCAAGGCGCTGTTTGCGAAAGCAAGCGTGTATGATACAAACTCCAAAATGCTGTACCAATGCGGCAACTGAAACAAATAAACATCAGCTGAAAAAAGTTGCACGCGAACACCCAGCAAATAAAAATGTATTATTTTACAAGATTTACTTATTTCTTATCTGAAAACAGTATATACACATATAAAAAAGCGAGATATGCATAGCATATGTATTTGAGCTTCATACTATAAATATAAAGCTATTACGTTGCATGAAGTTAAGTCGTCAATGTATATTATATATAAACGGTATGCTACTTTTGAACCTTCGCACATTTTGCCATCGCTCAAATTTGCAGTCATTTACAAACCCTCTAAACTACAAATTGTTTTTGCATATTCTCTTAAGTGTGCCAACGTACCTGTTCGTGCTGGTTCGGTCGATACTCAGAATATAATATAACAATTTCCAGGGGTAACCAGCACAGTCCAAAGGTAGCCAAAATTGTTATCAGCATTATAACGACCTGAAATTTGAAAAGAAATATTATGTATGTACGTTTTATTATTCTCTACAAAACTGAGATTAATATTTAATAATTTTTATTTAAATGCAATTACAATTTAAAGCAAATGCTTATGTAATTGCCGTCACTTACAATTTAATAATGTTCTATATAATGCACAATTGTACCTAGCATTAAATTTAACCCTCAGAATCAACGAACATTTCGTGCAATATTTCGAAAAATAAAGTTTAACTTAACATATACACAATCAATGTTAATTATAGCAACCGAAAAACAATTGAACGCTTAATGTTGTTAAGTGACATAGATTTCACAAGATACAAAATGCTATTTTTGTTTTTGCGGGACTATATAATCAACACATGTTCATGTACCAAGTTAGTGTTCGTGTGTCGTATAAATATATATCGTTTCGGGAATTTTAAACGGAACATATTATACCACAAACAGATAAAAATGAGCATTTTGTATCTCGTTAAATCAATGCCACCACAAAACATTTAGCGATAAATGTTTGACTATTGTTATACTGAACATATATATTTTATGGCTAAACTTTATGTTACGAAATGATTTTGAGTATTTATGTTACTTTAACATTTAGTTTTGTAATTTTGAAATATGGTGGGATTTGGTTTATTTTATTATTTGTTACTTTTGAATAAAATGTAATTTATTTTAGTAAATTTAACATTAATCTACAGATGGTATTTATGGAACAAATAGTACATAAAATACGTTTTTAAACATAAATTAAATAAAAATTAAATGTATCATGAGCAACTAGGAACTAAAGAATCTGCATATGCATGAAACTTACTTTTCTTTTCACCTTGTTTTGAACCTGAATTTCTTTGACGGAAATTCTTTCACCCGGTGCCCGTGTAAACCACACAGTGAGTATAATCAGGATATATATGACCGACATTGTCAATATGGGGACAAAATACAGAGCTACTGTCACAAACATGTAGTATGCTTTGCGACCTTTAAATGATTTCATTATAGACCCTGTCACCGGGTCTACTTCCTCAGTTATTGGCCATATGTCATCGCACCATATCTCAACGTGATTGGCCCATACCCTAGACTCTTCTTGGCGAACAAACAGAAGAGGTGATGCCACGGCTATGGCGCATACCCATGTGATGACTATAGCGTAGCTGGCTCTCCTCTCGATGATGTGGGCTTTCATGGCAAACACGATGCCGAAGAAACGATCGCAGGCAATCAGGACGAGAGAAAATATGCCGGCTACCATTGATGTTACTGAAAGAGAGATACATTATGAGAAAGGCGGGTTATAATTAAATTTAACTCCTTTAAGTGCGATGTGTTATGTGTGTTTGTATTGCGTGCGTCTGTTATGTGATACTGATGTGTCAAAGTCATTGGTCAGTTTTTAAACTGTAATGACTTTTAAATGTTAAATGTATGAAAAAATTCTGATATGAAACAATTATTGAATGAATAGAGAAAATTTTACAATCATGAAAACACATAGAATATTGTACTCAAGATTCAATCATGGTAACGGCACTTTGCTCGAATTGAAGATGTTTGGTCTGTTGGAAACGGAAAACAGAGTATGTCTTCAATTAGGATTCAATTATGATAAGTGTATGATTACTTATCTTATCTAGACGATCAATAAAATATTGGTATTAATAGCATTTGAGTTAAATGTATACCCACATAATAATATTACATACGAAAATATAATAATAATACTATAATATAAAATAACAATTAAATATAATATATAATTTCTAATGAATCCTTTATTCATATGATGTTTGAAGCAATATTGAAGTTGGCGTAACAACCCAGGATACCATATATAAATAACAAGATTAATATTAAAAAACATATGCGATGACAACGGATAAAACTTTGGGGAAAGCAATTCAATTAAACACATAAACATTATGTGATTGTTAATACTCATATAATACACAGCTTAAACTTTATGTTTTTCATGCAAAATATTATATATATATATATATATATATATATATATTTATATATAAAATACCAATGAATTGCAATTAAACGTGAGTTTGAACAGCATTTTACGAATTTCCGATTTTGAAATAAGCAAATGAAATGTAAAAAGTGTCCGACTTTAATAAAATTATGTAAAGTATTCAGTATATATATAACAACTTCCTTTGGATATGATTTCTATGGTAAACACTATCGATGTTTTCGCTGTATTTATTACGAGTGAATTAATATATACCGAACATACAACCACAATTGTTACAATCACTCATCAAATGTACTAATACAACTCGATGTCATGCACATTATAATAAGACCGAGTTTTATCTATACCATTGGGTGAAGCCTTGCATCACATAAAGGGGCTGTAATATTGCATGTATAGTATGCATATATGAAGGTCCGATATGTTCGCTGTAATAGCGTTTGAATATATTTGGAAATTAAATTCTTCTAAAACCTGTCTGTAAACAATACAAACACGAGTGATATTAAAACGATACCAAACACGAGTTGAATCATAATGGAATTAGAAATGAAATTATAGCGGAACAACACAGAACAGAATAGTACATTTCGACTTAAGCACATATACAGCTCATCGTCATAAACATACATTTGCAGTTACAGCATGCGTTTCAATTAAATACAAAAAAATAATATTAAATCATTTCGAAGAAATTTCCATTTAAATAGGAATGAAATACATGTTTAGTGAGAATGTCAGATGGATGAGATTAATACATAATGACCACATAATGTAAAAATGTAGTTTTATAATTGCAACACGTATAATGTTATTCTAAGCTTATTGTCTTTGTGACATTCTAAGATTGTAAAGAATGATAAACAAAAAATGGGTAGTTTACTGTACTCTATTGTCTTTAAACTATTAAGAAGTACGATAAACTTGAGCATATTTGGGCGAGATCTATAATACTTTGGAATGAATAGCTGACGAAATCCCTTACATGTACGTTAAACTGAAGATACCCTAGATGCATATTTTACATTGCGTCTGAGTCTGATTCGTGTTTTTAAAGCACCCTTTCGTTATCTATTGCTTGTAATCTGCTTTGTTGTTAATAATGAAAGACATTTCGTCTTTGTTGAATGTCCGATTTAAGCGGCAGAATAAATGCAGATTTACGTGCGTATCTTGCTTTTTACGATGACGATTATATGTTACTTTCCAAGAACGATGACGTTTTATCCCATAATGTTTTTCCAAAGCGGATGGTGTCATCTGAATATCGCAGTTAACACAGCAATATGTGAAACCCCGTCTTGTGCATTAAACAATCTTTGAAAGAAACCAGAAAACACAGACAAGCAAAATATAATCAGTCATTGTATGTGATTGTTCAATTTAAATGCTAGTAAGGATCAACCATTATTTGGTTATTTGGTCTGTTGCATTTGATATATTTCTATTATCATTATAAATCGCTAGAATTAAATGAATGATTTTACTTCATTTGTATCTTTAAAAACAACGCGTGTTTGTTGGTGTGGTGTGTGATTCTGCCAAAAGCTACTACGTATTAAGTTTACTTGAATTTGCGTTAAGATGTGTGTAAGTTAATTGTTAAACACATGTGCTGCCATTGATTTTGTTTAAATTGTTTGCGAACCAAAAGTACTTTATCGCTAAGGCTTTTTAATGATTTGTGTAAAACTTACTGAACGTAGCTATGTAATGATTCGTATGGTTATTGTGATATCATTTAACGCGTATTGCGATTAATGATGAGAGATATCCGTTGTTATTTCACGATTATACCTCTGAATGGCTTTACTTTTATCAAATAAACAACATACATCTGAAAGAAGCTCGTTCTCACTTCCGGACAATACAATAATATTAATTACTATTGATTTAAAAAGCATTTCTTTAACCAAAATAAACACCCATAGTCACCCAAGATAAAAATGTGCAATACATATCTATTCGTTTGATCATTTAGAAAAGACGAATTATGGTTTTCGTAACATGTTCAAATTGTATAATCACGGTTTGATACGGCAAATTTAATAACCGATCGATAACTCTGCTCGCAATGTGTTGTGTACAGTAAATGTCCGAAGTATAGTTTACTTAAATTGTAAACATTGGCGAAGTTATCAAAATAAGTAGTTAAATAAATGTGTATTTTGGTAATCTTGTACAAACACTAATATGTGTAGGCAATAACATATTATAAACTACAATACAATCTTCCAAATAGTCAAATAAGACACCTGATAACTTTTAAATGTTGAATATCTGAAATAAATATGAATATCAAATAACTACTGTGGAATAAATGTGTAGATTTAGCCAAACGTTATCTAAATTTTTACATTTTTAGTTTCGTAATAGTCTTATTCCATTTATGCCTAGTGGACTCTCCCATCCTTCTAAATTGGATCAATTTATTTCCAACATTAGGGATGTCTAGTATATTTATTTTTATGTTTAGAATATTTCTTACAGAAATTCCTTTAAGCAAACAGCGCAGACCCAGATGTGACGCCGCATCGTGCTGTTTGCCATGGCCTTCTTTCAAGACGCTAGGCATAAATGGTTAAAACAGTAGTATTAACATCTTTCGTCAACAATAATGTGTCCGATAGTTCGCCTGTTGTCATCATATTCTTACGGTTCCGTCAAAATTGGGAAAGAGAGACGATCATATTTTGATATTCTGTTTAATTGTTTGCTTATGTCGGTACGATGCCCTTTAATGCTGTTCGATATTCTGACATCGTTTTAAAAGGTAAAGTACATTTAACACTTGTTTTATATTTTGTTTCTATTGTCCTCTTCGGTTTACGTAGAGATCGAGAATATTTTCGAACGTGTCTGTTAAATGCGGAAACGACGGCTTTTCAGACGTACTCTTTCCTACGATATGACAATTAGGATATACATCCCAGTAAATGACAGCTGATCCCAATACTTTCTTGCTAATTGCGTAGTTTTTAAATGAAGCCTGTATTATAATTTTATTACTTTAATAATACAAGAATATCAGATATTTGAGCCCTCTTTTAATGCATATCCTTTGAACAAAAGTACGCATGTTGGTTTTTCACAACTGTTTACTACACTCGCAATCAAAAGTTCCTGTCGTTGTATAATTCGTGTATTCAATGTGATTGATTTAATTACAAATATTTTTTTTACTATCACGTCCTGTTTTTGTCTACTTTTTACATACATGTATTATCATTCCTTAACCCGTTGTTAGAAACGTCAATAGTTCTCTATATATTCTAGTAGTTCATACTTAAACCAAAATACACATTTCATTCTAAAAATGGAAGGCATTTAGTTTCACATATTTTTGTTACATATGATCCTTAATATAAACCTTCTCATAAACATATCTAGTATCAGCATTTCAATTCGGCAACTTATTAAAATATTAAATGTGATCATCTGTGTTTCTAAATAACCATATAAATTATAACATATTCGTAAATATTTAATAGTGTATTTTTAATTATGCATAATGTTTTACGTTTTATGGTCGATCCTGCTTCTCTGTAAGAACTATTCGCTGTATTGGTATAGGTCTAAGAGATTGATCGAAAGATAAATCGCGAACAATTAAATATGTATCACTTCGTTACCTTGTGCAAATGAGTTTAGTTTACAGAAGACATTTCCCAGTACCCAGCCCTCGGTAAGATCGTCCACAAGTCGAACCCAAGAACAACACGCGGTCACTAGAAGGTCCGACACCGCTAGGTTTACAAGGAAAAAGTTCGTAGTCGTTTGCATGCGTTTGTTCCGCGCAACCACCACAATTATTAAAATATTCCCAACGATTGCGATAAACATTAGAAGCGAGTAAAGTGTTATCTTTAAGATAATCTCCCATACAGCTACTTTTTTCAAAGGCACTGGGTAGTTCCAATTGTCGTAGTCCGATATATTTGTATTTGCAGTTTCATTCAAAGTTTCACAAATGGAATATTCCATTTTTCTCATAGGATAAACCACCTTAATTCTTCATAATATTCTACATTTAGTCACTTAATAATATTCTGCATTTCAAATATATATGATGTATACAATACATGTTCATTGTATTTTATCATAGTCCATAGCACTTTAAATATATAGTATTTCCCATGAGATTTATTTCCAAGAGTTGTCCGCTAATGTAACAGTCCTATCAGAACGGCAAACTGTTTCGACTGAAAGATTCCCTTTCGTCGAGCCAGTTTCAAATAGTATAGCGGCTCTATCGAAGCGCCTGCAAAGTATCTGACCAATCGCTATGTGCGTTGTATAGAGTATGATCGAACGTCGGTTGTTGCGATCAAGTATACCGCAATAAACATGTATTCACCGTTAGATTTTACAGGTACAGGTGTACGACATGTCGTGATGGACCGATTAGCTCGCTGTATTTGTCACTGACGTAAATCACGAACAATGAACGATAGTATACAGCATTAACTAGTTTGTTTATTGTAAGTGATTTTGAGACAACTAATTATACAATCGAGTGTCAAGAACACCCAATAATACACAATATCAGTATTGACCGCATACTAGTACAAATCGATTAAAGGAACCATGTCACAGATTTTGGCATGTATTGAAGTTTGTCATTAAATGCTATATATTGATACATATATACATTGGATTTAAAAAGCTCCAGTAAAAACAAAAGTAAAATTACTGAAAGAAAAATGTAACCTTTAACTGGGCACGAATCATTGTCCTCTAGAGTAAAAGTACAACGATATATTATGATGTATTTATACTTTATGTAAGCGGTCCTCGTAGTGTAACAAAAACAACGACAACAACATAATTCGCTCGTCACAAATATCATAACTACACGAACACTTGCGAATATTACACATTTTTGTTTTGTAATTCGTCAATTTACCAACACGTGAAAAGGCCCCTTTAAAATAGCATTTCAAAGTTATTCATTTTTGAACTTGCAAAAACTAGTATATGTTATATTATTGTGAATCAAACGTCAGCCTATAAATTATGTGTGTATTACGAAAATAAGAACTGCTCAAATAAGCTCATCAAATAAACAACAAATGTACTAAAGCTCAAGCTTCTAATCAATACGTATTTTAATTCAAACATACATTGACCCATGCATTGTTTGAAATTTTCTAAATGTAGACGACAGGTGGGAACACTTAGGCGTTTCGAAAAAATAGTAATATTATTGTTTCAAAGCAAGTTCACCTGTAGCTTTTCTACAACATATTTCTGCATGATTCATGGGAACTAATGGAAAATTACAGCGTGTACCAACATTACCGGCATAGTGTAAATGACATCACAGTTCTAAACGCCGATGATTTACCTCGCTGATTATGACTATGAAACGTCAGTGTATCTTTTTCTTTTAAATGCTATTTATACAGTCAAATTGCCAGGCAAAACTGGTAGGTTTTCTTTAGTATTATTAACCTTTTGATACATGACCAATTAACGGGTTATTATTCAGGGCGATGGTATACTATTTTGTTATATTACGCATGATTACGGATACAAGGGTATTTTTTCATGGGAAGGTTGCCAGCCTGTCATTTTTTTAATATAGTCGATCAGTTTTCGTTTATAGTGTAATAATTACAACTTCTGTCACTTGCATATAAATGCTGATTTCTGATTGGATAATTTGTTCACGTGACCTGTTTTTCATTTTCCGATAAACCCATTTCGTATGCAAATTTAAACATGAATATTCATGGCACTACTTTCTGGTCATAAACAAGTTGCCAACATGACGTAATGTTTAGCGCGAAACTTAATGACGTTGTTTTTATTGGTCAATAGCGAAATGACGTTATATTTTTTTGCGCGAACTTCAACGATATACCCATTTAACGGAGATGAAACCGAAACTGAAAATAGATTCATACGCTAAATTAAAAAGGGCTTTTATGACCCTCAACACGACAGAATTTCAGCTTTAAGATCATTTTGTGTTGTAATTATAAGAATTGAAAAGCATTATTCTGCATTTCATCGGTGTATGAATTGTCTGGAAAAATACACGAAATTTATGCATAAACGCCGTCGGTATTCCTAAGTAATGCCATCTGTTTGTTTATTCGTTTTCCTTGCTATTAAAATCATTTATAACTACTTCACGTAGAGTTTTACTATTAAAACTCAAAATTGCGTTCTTCAACTCTACAAAAAATATGAGGACACGTCTCTTGCAAATAAATCATATAATGATATACGCATGTGTTAGTATAGAACAGTTTTTAATAATTCTAAATAAAATAAATGCCTATTAAAAGTTTGATATGAGTTCATTTTAAAAGTATTCTTAAGAGTAATATGGTATTAAATGTCTCGTTTTGGCTGATGTAGAGAAACGCATATCGAAATCGAAGACTTGTGCCTATAACTCTTCAATAAAATATATTTATTATGTAAAACAAATATGGCGCTACATCAGCAACCATATGTCGATAATTATAATGACTACACCTTAGTAAATATGTTATAGGATTTATGCACATAATTGTGTCAATTATAAATAGGAACAAGCTTTATCTCTAATAATCAGAGATGAAAAAATAACATTCTGACACGTGCTGGCAGTTTATAACTTACTTTATTGCAGTGACATAGGCAGTATTTTAGTAAGCTCGTTGTTAGAACATTATGAAGTTGCTAAGCATAATTTTAACAGTGCCGCAGAATATACGTTTTGCTTTGCTTAGTCTGTCAATCTGTTTGTTCCCAAGCTAGTTAAAATAGAGTTTACTTATTTTAACACGTGTTTTAGATGCCGCGTATATTTAATATACAAACATAGTTTGGCCAATATGTATAACACGAGTTAAATATACATGTATACGATCTCTATTATACTGATAAAATTGTTTGTAAAATGTGACAAACTGACTTTGTTATTGCATATATGATGATGTACTATTTGAAACTCATTTTTCATCATATGTACTTATCTTTTGTGTGCATAAACCATTAGTGTCTTTTATTGTAATGACCCAGCTGCATGTTCGCATTTTTTCATAAGTCATGGCTTCTTGTTTGAGACTTGTCTAGATGTATGTGTCGTAGAAATAATACGTGTTTAATGATATATCGAAGAAAAAGCGCTAGGCGTCTAAATAGCAAATAGGAAATGTGATGTTTAGTAAACGAAACGAAAATAATCTTGACATAATTTATAATATATGTTTGAAACGCCTAAAACAATTCAATATTGTTTTTTTTCAAATAAAACAACAACACACAAAAATGACTTACGGTGCTTACTTTTAAAAGTCGTACGTATGACATGAACCTCTTTTCGTCGCTTTTACACATTCAACGCGACACAAGCTGAATGGTGGTAGCAATGCTCTTTGTCAATGAGCGTTCAAATGCGATGACCCCAGTGTTATCAGTAAGCGTTTTTCACGTGCTTCTGTCCTTTATCTTATTGTAATTAATAGACTCTTTTCACAATAGGCCAAAATTGATAAGAGCGCAAAGTCACGTGACTCGCATAACTCCAGAACGAGGCTGAACGTGTAGCCATTTCCAATAGTACAGCGCAACGCCGCATCTGATTTCAACCTTTCACTCTTTTGAACATTCGGCGATGTAACGATTTAGAAAACACAACATGACATCGTCAGAATAGGTAATACATATTTACTTCACATTTTAAGTGGTAATACATTAAATAATTTGCTCGATTAAAGTACTTGTTTTTCATCATTATTTGCACAAATTGGACACTATATTTTCGAGCTTGTTGTCCCTGTGTTCAACACAAACCCATTATCTCGTTATGATCAGATACTGTGCCGACAAATACTAAATAACAGCATGGTGTAATAAACCACCCGTGGTAGACGCCATTGAACATCATTTATGATACCCCAATGTCTTATCGTAGTAGTAGTATTAGTAGTCATTTCTTAGACAAATGCAACGCCAAATACTCAAACTAAATACTGTATAGATCTTAGCCAGTTTAATCATAATAATACAGTGAATGCTGGACATTCGTCCAAGCCTATTTTTCACATTTTATCAAAATTATATGACACAGTGGGCATTTTATCCGGTATTTTAATGTGTCGTTATTAAAATAGTAATGTTTAAATATATTTTGCTCATATTTTGTTTATATACTTTATGCTGTTGTAAGACTTTGTGATCATGAGAATGATAACGTTACACAATATATGAATATATCGACTTATATTGAGATCTATAATTTGCGAAACCTTGCCGAAATCGGGGCGTGAAGACTTTGTAGTAGCGAATACAGTATCTGGTCTGTAAAAATAATGTTGGAACAATTGTCCGGGATGTAAAAATAGCGCGGGAATGAATGTCCGGGTAGTTAAAACAACGTATGAACGAATGTCCGCCTTGTCAAAATTGCATAGGAACGATTGTCATTGTGAAAGAATGTTCGGACCCATAATTAAGTGCTTAATACATATACATTTGAAATATTTATACAATATTATGCTAAACACGAAACCTATTTAGCGGGTAACGGTAAAATAAAACTCCGTCTCACTAAGAGTGTTTAGTCTATTGCAGACACAATCAAAACAAGCATTTTTGTTGACCACAACAGGGTTAAATAATGTTTTCGAAAAATACAGACACAAGATATTTATGACATAAAGTGACATATATTTATCACTCATAGTTACGTTTAAAGAGAAATCAAGGTGCATGCATATACAGTTCAGTTGGCTCCACGTCCGTTTGTTCACCTGTATAAAAGACAAATGACATAATTTTTCAATAGTGTCATGTGCTTTGCATTATATATATTGCTTTGTCTTATGATTGAGTCAACACACATCTTACTCGTTCGATCGTTCATGAAAAATATTACAGATCAACAAACATACCTTTCAGAATTTAAGTTATATATAGCGTTTTGTATTATACGACTTATGTATATCTTGGAATTGTGCAGTTATCAATGTTTATTCATAAGACCACATTTGCTCTGATGATCATGGGTATCTTGAATTTTAATAAAGTTGAAATAAAATGTACATACACATATACATTAGTGGTACTAAATACTTTGGCTTTGAAATATAACTTATGTTTATTTAATAACCCCTCATCAATTTATTGACTAAAAAACACATGCATGTATGTTTGCCGTTATTGTAACCAGTGTCAGTGCTCATGAAATCCCGAATTTAATTAAAGTGATATTATGGGCATCTAACAGTTTATAGGTGTCCATCGCAACCGTTGTTTTTTTTTGGTGTTTTCACTTCATACACACTTATATTTGTTAATGCAGCATCAACATACTAAAACAATATCCCGGAAAGAGAAAAAACAATTTATGTGAATACCAACCGTACTTTCGTTTGACAACTGATCATGCATGTACGATGTGAACCTACATTGAGTTTTATGCAGATTCGTTCATACGACACACATACACACGTTTGTTTTACGGATCATTTCGGCTTAGAGGACTGGGTGAGTAATGTACAATATTGAATATAAAATATATTTTTATAAACAACTAGTAGCAAGATGAGTTGCAGATAATTGGTCAGTAACCACATTTTAACTAACTCTTTTGACCTGTTAATTCTTTTCAGCTCAATTCAACAGTGAAAATTGCCCATAATATCACTTAAATAAAAATCAACTGGTTTATAATCATCGATCTTCTCCGCCAAAGATCTATACACGTTCAGCCTCGTTCGGAAATTCGACGCGTCACGTGATATCTAAAAAAAGCAACAGCGGTAGTTTTGTGAAACTTGTCTATTGGCCACCGGCCTTACACAACGGACCTCGTATAAATGCTCAGTTTGATCACCTGCTGATGCTTAAGAGTGTTACTGTATGCGCAGTAGTCGTTCCCTTCAAAGAAGTATGTTTATTATACATTAACATTGCAATCAATCGCTCTTTACACGTATGAATAATACTTAGTACACGTATTCTGATATTTCAACATTCTTTGATTCAATACATTTTATATTAATATAAAATGTCCACAAATAATGATGTATATGATACAATAAATTTATAATACACGTATACCAAATTTAAGCGATTATTTCGACGCAATAATGTATCGACTAATCAAAAACACGGCTTGCGTTATGCCGTCCTAAAAGGATTACTTCCGTCTGCATACATATATAATTATTAAAAAATTATAACATATAAATAATAACTAAATTTACTTCTTCATGGACGCAATTATTGTATGCGTAAAATATTATGAAACGTTTAATTATATTAGTAAAGTGTACTGCGACTCAATCCAATTCAGACTAGTGCTGTTTTAGTGGGACTGACCGTCAAGATATTGCTGCCAAACTTTTCTAATAATTTATAAGATCATAATCTTATCAACGTGGCTTTATACCAATACGTGCATTTATCTAGTGGTCATTTCTTGGCTATGGTGACACTGGCTTTATGAAAATTTGTTCATTGTAAAGCGACAAAAGCATGGTGTTAAACGACGTATATAACATATTGCTCATGATGAGAAAACATGGTTATTTATTAGACAGCCTTTGTAGCATGAATGAGTACAATTTTTAATGCCTACTATAAACTAGTAGATATTATTATGGTTTGCTATACGGTATGACACATTATATTGGGGTATTTTGAATTCATCTAATTTAATATAAGTAATTGTTTGAACTTGCTTCCTATCTGATTTCATATCAATTTAAAGTTGGGTTCACTTTCTCAACAGGCATGTGTAACAGCGATAATTTAATTCTGATTGTTTAAACGTATTTACGCCAATTGTATGATCTATATTTTGTTATCTTTTTTTTCAATATATTTAACAGAATTTAACACACTTCAATATGAACAATATGGTATAGACCCAGTACAATTAAGATCCACATATCCTTTAGTTGTTTATATTTTAGCACAACACATGTGTAAAAACATAATTTATCGTAAATTAATGATTTTAATGGTTTCATAATCAATTAAAACAATCGTTATACCTTGTCAAAAGCGTCCATGTTACGCTCCTTAAATACATGATGTATTATAAATGTTTTATATGCTGAGAATCGGAAAAAAATAAACAAAAACACACAGGGTCTATTTTCTGTGAAATGTCGAAAAATGCATCGGTATGTTATTTCATCCAATAAACAGTATAGTGCCTTTTAAAGGAGCCTTTTCACATATGTTGACATGTTTTGAAGTTTGTCATTAAATGCTTTATATTGATAAATATAAACATCGGATATAAAAAGCTCCTGTAAGAAAAAAAAATGTAACCCTCAGCAGGACTCGAACCACTGACCCCTGGAGTCCCGGAGTAAAAAGTCTACGACTTAGACCACTCGACCATCCTTCCGAACACATTTCAAGGCGTATTGTATACTTTATATAAGCAATCCTCGTTGTTTCCCAAAATATAACGACAACAACAGAACTCTCTAAATTATTAATTCGTTTCGCGTTGCAACGCTTTATAATTTTCGGGTTGTTCAAATTGTCAAAAGATGCATAAAATAGCTATTTTAGAGCATGGTTAATGTTCAGTATTACTGTTTCCTCACAAATATCATAACTTAAACGAAAATTTGCGAATCTGAAACAATTTGTTTTAAATTTGTCAATTTACCCAAACGTGAAAAGGCCCATTTAAGCCAATCCCAGCTTCCGCATCGTCCTGAAAATGCTCTGCAAGTTTCAATACCGAACACATTGTGTGATTTTTACATGTGCTGATAGAAAAAAAAAACAATAAAAAAACATCAATAATCGTTTCCTCTAAAAACTACAACGGACTCTACACAGTAAGTACGCTATTATAAGTTCGTGGTTATAGACAATTATTATATGATCAACAATGCACTTACATTTAAGTTGTGTTTTGGGGATAACACATTTCATTAAATCGTTTATGTAACCTTATATTCTCACTATTTCCGAAGTTAATTATTGGTTCGGATCATTATTTCCTATTTTCATGGGTTTTGACAGGTCTTTCTTCCGTTTATGACAAATCTGCCAATGTGTAAGCTTGAGTCTACATACAAGGGTTCAATCAAACAATAATATAGAGAAATTGAATCGCAAAATCATAGAATATCGCTGAAATATCTAGTTATTAAATATGCACCTAACCATTATGTCCAAACAATAACTTTCCAGAACATATTAACACTCATGTTGCATTATTTGGGCGCAACACAGAAATAATTTACAAATCAATTGTTCTTGATGAACCGTATCATAGATCTGAGTATTACAAGGGTGAACATGACGCACGAACTATGTACCGAAGTTGTCTTAGCATAAATATTTCAGTGGTATAGGATCTGTTAGATGTCTTCCGATAATAACTGTACACTTTGCAACATTTATTCTGATTCAATTGCGGCTGCTTCAAAAATAGCATTTTCAGCTAATTTAATTCAGCACGCAGTTGATTAGAGAATGCCACCGTCTTATGCATCATTTATGGCCCTAAGGTCGCTTGTTGCTTCAAGGCTCGTTAATATTGTTCTGAATAATTAAAGCCCCATTACTACTCAAAATCAACGAAAATTTCGTACAATATTTCGTAAAATAAAGTTAAATAATTAAAGTGATATTATGGGCATCTAACAGTTTATAGGTATCCATCACAACCGTTGTTTATTTTTGGTGTTTTCACTTCATACACACTTATATTTGTTAATGCAGCATCAACATACTAAACAATATCCCGGAAAGAGAAAAAAAGTGCATTTGAATATCAGCCGTAATTACGTTTGACAACTGATCATGCATGTACAATGTGAACCTAAATTTAGTTTTAGTGCAGATTCTTTCCAACGACACAAAGAGACAAGTTTGTTTTACGGATCATTTCGTCTTACAGGACTGGGTGAGTCACGTAAACTATCGAATATAAAATATATTTTTATAAACAACTGGTAGCAAGATGAGTTGCAGATAATTGGTCAGTAATCACATTTTAACTAACTCTTTTGACCTGTTAATTCTTTTCAGCTCAATTCAACAGTGAAAACTGCACATAATATCACTTTAAAAATCAGTGTTCCTTATGGCAATTGCCGAAATTTCAACGCCAGATGTGGTCTGGTAAAATAGATGTTTGTAGATACAAAATGCTCGTTTTTATTATTGTTTTGAATATTTAATTCCATTTCAATTTTTCGCACATGAACACTAACATGGTACCATTTTAGTGTTCGTGTGTCGCATGAATATATATATTCGCGGGAAATTAAAATGGAATTAATTGTGTCACAAGTAAATAAAAACGAGCATTTTGTATCTACAAAAATCTATGTAATCATACCACATCTAGCGTTGAAATTCTTGGCTATTACTATAAGGAACACTGATTGTTTATGTGTTAACTTTATTTTACGAAATACTTTACGAAATTTTCGTTGATTATGAGCGTTATATAGGCTTTAATCGTTGAACGCATATGCACGGATTATATTAGATTGATAGTAAAACTATCATCTCGAAATTAAAGTACACTTAAACGTGTACATTATCGTGTAAATATTCCGAATAAAATGTATACAAATGATATCAAACTTTTATAAATGCATAACGTTTGTAACGTCGCTTAAATGATTAGGGACCTTTATTGTGAATAATGAAAAACAGAAATAATGTCTAACTTTTCACATGACAAATTTCTGAAAGGCAGGTATGCGCAGCACGCTTCGTTTGTAAAAAAAACTAAAACACCACATTCCTCTATAGCTTATGTATTACTTCTAAATGTGTTTATCACCACCAGTTTATATTGGATAATTAATAATTCTCAAAATTACCGAACGAAGTGCGAGTCAATTATCACTAAACGTTATTTACATTTCAATTTCTTTTTGAAATAACTATTTTTCCGCCAGGCGTTTGCCAGTTACTGAGTTTGAAACAATATACTATCGCCAGATGACCGTAATCAATGATTGCATACTGGTCTCCTGAAAATTACTGAAATGGTTGTATACTAACCAACTATTCAACTATTAAATTAACTGCACTTATATATCAGAGTATTTTGAGAAAAAAGGTTTAACCTAGATAATCATTGTACAAATCTTATCCACGCTTATACAAGTCTGAAAGTAAAGTAAGTGTCCCTTTCCCCCACGTTTAATAAAAAATACACACTATTTACAACGTTCAGCATTTGTTTAAGCTAAAGACAATGTGCTTCATTATGTAGCACATTAAACGGGAATTTGCTGACAGCAATTGAGAAAACAACGTTTGCGAATATTTCTCATAATTCTATTAGTATACCGCGAAACGGTGTGCTGAGTTAACATATTACCTTAGGTGCAAATACGACTTAACTTCCTGTCATTTTGTCTGTCATGTCGAAGATGAGTGATTTTGGTGCGAATGGTAGAACGTGTATGTTTCTGTTAGCTTGCTAAACATTATATTTTGGGTTCTTTCCATGTATTTATCCTGGTGTGTGTGTTTTGTGATTATGTTTCAAAACAAATTGGACAATGCGTCTTTTGACATAATAAAGGACATCGTATTGTTAATAACGAATGCAATCATGTCATTGTGTTGCCATGTACTACTGAGTAAGTTGAATGATTTTCGTTGAAGTAAAGACTGTGACCTCTTTTAATATGTTTCCAGTTGTTGTGATATGGGACTTAAAAAGTATTTAAGTGCAAAATATTTCTTTAACAAAAACAGTTGTATGTAGTAATGTAAAAGCTATTAATGGTAAATTGTATGAAATATGTTACGCATTCATTACCAGTAAGCTCTGTGAAGTGGGAGTTCCCTCAACCCTCACATTACTATTTACGAGAGAAATAACATATAGTGAAATAACACAGAGAAAAAAAGCTCTCATGAGGGCGTGGTAGAATTGTTTCTTTGTTTATTCTGGTTTTGGCATATGTAAGTAAGCTGTGAGATCCCCTAATTTTTGTTTTTTAATTGTAAACTCACACTTGATTTGAAAAACTCTTGGTTGGTAAGTACCGTTGGGTTCATCGCCTTCCTATCAGTTAGTGCATGTCTCTTTTACATAATATTGTTCCAATTATCTTCGAAATGAACGCTCGTAATTCTGAACCGTTGTACGCATTATTATATCATATTTTCTATAAGTAAACAATGCAATCCAACAGAGTAGACGTAATGATACGCACAAGCACGCTTCTACAAATGCCAAGTATAATCGAAAGTTCTAACAATTTTAGCATACATCCAAAATCACAGTTATCTCGCATTCTTTAGGAGAATAATCGCTCGAAGAATGGATGCTAACCATTTGATCTATACGGATTTGTGATGTCTTAAATAAGTTTTGTGTAGTGAAAAAAAAGTTGATCAGCTGCGTTTATGCATGTTCGCATGGTGTACACATCTGAAAATGCACTGTCGCAACACAAGGGCGCTCGCGCGGAAAGTTTTCATTTTACGTTAACTTATAGAATGGTTTTAGATTTGGTTTTAAACTGGAATGTCCTCTTAAGATAAAGGATGGTGTACACATGGACAACATTCTGCATACAAATTCAGAATATCCTTCTCAAATGTCTGTTGTTCACCCCTGCCTTTCTCTCGGCTGTTACTTATGTTGAATGCAGCACTCAAAATTAACACGTAAAACTCTGACATTCCACCTCTCATCAGAGAATTAGAACAACATCCCACACCAACAAGTAAACAGTTTGGAATGTATGATCAGTGAACTATTGGACAACTGAGATATTTCAATAACATACAGTGGTATATACTATTGTGTTTGTTATAAAGTTGCATTTTAAAAGTACGTAAATGTAATTTATAATAATATGATCAAACATATATAAAATATTTTACAAATGGCTAAGCTTATATTTTCATTATCCCTCTTGATTAATACAGATAATAAACTTAACAGCAAAAATCATATCTATTCTTTACTTCCAATTAGTTTAAAGTTAAAGAGTTGATGAAAGCGTGTGAATAATACAGTCATAACATCAAAATAAGGACCTATAGTGCTTTCAACATCTTCGACAATACATTGAGTGTATACGGAAATCTCGAAAACGAAGATTTTGTGATTCATTATTGATGAAACCCTTTTGTGTTCATATCTTGACAATTTGTAAGAATCTCTTTGACATCGTCTATACATAAATATATTAACGTATGACCCTGAACAATGAAATAATTTAGACAACTATGCCTTCCAGTCGATCCTCCGAAATGGGATCATGCGAATATACAGCAGTAATCTTCTGGGAAATTGACGTTCTGTCAAAGAGGAAATCGTACGATCTTTACATGTGTTATGCAATTTTCGTTTGAAGTAAGGACTAATGTAGTTGGATGTATTTTATATAATTATACTACAAACTCAGAATGGAGTGATAACGGTAAAAAAAACACGGGCAACTATCGTTGAATATTTCGGAACGCGCCATTGATGAATGATATGTACACATTCTTTGTTATATTGGAACGCGTCCAAGAATGATATAAACCATTGCGATGAATCACTGAACAATTACGAATTGTGTTGAGTCTCGAGAACATATTATAAATCAAGGCAAGATGTGATGGTATATGTAAGGTGTCTGGCATGTCCCAGTTTCAATTATTTGCATCTTTGCTAAACGATTCTACGAGGTTAACATTTAATATCAAATTCAAACAAACCAAGTTAATATAACTATTGTTATTTTCAGGTATCATCTTTAATAGTTTATTTTATTGTTTTCGCAAGATGCTTAGTTATGGAAGCCTATTTAAGTATTTAGATAATAATCATAGGCGAACGCTATTTTTCGCTCAATAACATCAGTGCTATTTTAAGCTTATTTATAAAAAAAACTGTGACTTCCGAGTTTTCACAGGCCCTTTAATTTTGAAAAACATTCAAATAGTACAAAGCGAGTTTATACATCTTACAGCAAGAACCCGATTCATAAACATATTATTATGAGTGATACCCGGGTACGTGTTAATGGCTATGTATAATAAAATGATTATTCGTCATTGTACATATACATTGTTATGTTCAGGATTTGTGATAAAGGCAGAGCAAAATAGAACGTAAGTATTAGACTAAATATACTCCTTTAAAAAGCACACACAAACAATGTTTCTGAATTGAAAATAAAGTCTATTCCATACACAGTTTAGTATCCGGTAGAGATACAAGTAAATTGACAGGTGCGTGAAGTTTGCACTGGCATCGACAATCGACATTCGCATATCGAGCTGGGACCAATGTCCAGCCAGCTCTAGCATCAACATTCGGCAAAAGTCCCGAATATCGAGCTGGGGCAAATGTCGAGCCAGCTATGACATCGACATTCGGCAAAAGTCCCGAATATAGAGCTGGGGCGAATGTCAAGCCAGCTCTGATATCGAAATTCGGCAATAGTCCTGAATATCGAGCTGGGGAGAATGTCGAGCCAACAATATAGAACAGAGAAACATTTAAAAGTGTAACAGTCCGTTTATTCACAAGTCAAACCATGGGAATTCTTTTATCAATAATACTATCTGCATGTCTATAACTTCATCTGGCATAAAGGGTTCGAACCGACCCGGACTCAGTCAATGGATCGGGATACGGGGGCAAGTGCTCCATTTTAAGTTTCCGCGGTCATAAACATCATTCGGAATGTTTCTTAAAAATCCAACGATGATCGATTACAACTTATTGTAGGAGTGAAAGGGAGACAAGAAGAGCTACATGTAGATCCATGTAAACTTGTAACAGCAAGTCACGTGAAAAGAAGCGAGCTAGAATATATGCACATAGAAAGAAGAAGAGTTGATAATTGGATGATATGTCCTTTGAACACGACCAGAATCCATTGTCTGAGGATTGTGTCAATATGAAATGCAGATTTCTAACACCTCACCATGGGAATTCTTTCCAATAATAGTGTCTGCATGTCTATAACGGCACGTTTTTGTTCGGCATCAAGGGTTCGAACCGACCCGGATTCAGTCAATGGATCGGGACATGGGGGCAAGTGCTCCATTTTACATTTCCGCGGTCATAATCATCATTCGGAATGTTTTTTAAAAATCTAACGATGATCGATTACAACTTACTGTAGTGTTGAAAAGGAGACAAGATGATCTACATGTAGATCCATGTAAACTTGTAACAGCAAATCACGTGAAAAGTAGCGAGCTAGAATATATGCACATAGAAAAAGTAGAGTTGATAATTGGAAGATACGTCCTTTGAACACGACCAGAATCCATTGTCTGAGGTTTATGTCAATATGAAATGAAGATTTCTAACACCTCACCGCCTCAGGGTCAACATTTTAATTCGTTGTTCGAAGTTGAAGCATTTTTATTTGTTTCATGTTAAACAAAAATTGTAGGCCCGGGCCTGCTGTGCCTAATAGCAGCTACGCCCCTATTTAATGTACCGCTCTCGTATATACCCGTGTTTACATGTTGTTATGTAGTTTAATTGTGTTAGAGCATTTTCTTGTATCTTTTCACAAATTCGAGCAACGTTTGCTGATTTTTTTCAAGGAAACGCCGTAAAACAGATTAATATTTGCCTAACATAATGCATGGTTCATTTATTGTAGAGGATGTAGGGGTCTTTTTTATTTTCCTATAGGCGATGAATAAACAACTCACATAAGTACATTAAGAATAAACAATGTTAATATACTTTGAAGTGCATTTATGTTTCTGGTTATGAGACTTATTTATGTTAAATGTCACGTTGAAAAAAAAATCAACTGGGATAAATAGAATACTAGGATTAGCGTTCAATACAGATATGTTTATGTTGTTCTGCTCGAACTCCGAAAGCGCTCGCCTAGGCTCGCGCTCCCGGCGTTCTAAGCCTCGCAACATAAACTTCTCTGTATAAAACGCTAACCTAGTATTCTCTATGTCTCGTATGTAAAATTCAAGGTTTTTAACAAATAAAGAAATAAAAATCGGCGACAGCACCTCTCATTGCCTCACTCTGACCGCACAACTAATATAATATGAATAATACGAACATGATTTAACACGTTACTTAACAGTTACATACATATCATTCACTTTTCTAAGCATTTTAGCTTGTATAAAATACTTAGACATGTTAAACCATTATACATTGCGGTATATACTATCAAACCATGTAGAAGTATCGACGTTTATTTTCATTAAATTAAAAATTTTGGTACAATGGAAACCAATTAATGAATAACATCAACAGTTGAATAACCTTTCCTAATCCGAACTGCGCATTAGAAATATTAGTGTTTTACTTGGAAAAAAATCGATGCGCTTGTTTAAAATCGTGGTAAATAAGTTTGAAAAGCAACTTACACAATTAATTCCTCTCCCTATAGTTATTTACATCATTAACATCAACCTTGTATGCATAGCGATTATAACCCATTCTCCCCATTTATCGATAAAGAATCCCGATACCGTTAAACACATCTGCAGACGAAAATGACTACATTTAAGAAAATATTAATTCAATATTCAACCACTAACCGATTATTTATCTCGTTTTAAATGTTTAATTTCAATTTGATATTCTTCAACAGATACGTCGCGTTCTGTGAAAGCAAAATTTTCTTAATCAAAATCGTTAACACAATAAAAATCGTCTGCGTTTTTATTACAATAAAAATAAAACTTGCTACTGAAGTTTCCAATAAAAGTAAATTCTTCTAAGTTGGACTATCGCCGAAAAGTCTCTTGGTTTTTTGTTTTCTTAAAATACTCAAGATTTTGTTTTACTATATCAATAGGCCTTTTTGTGGATGAAGTCCTTACAGTACCTTTTACTTGTATATGAACGTTCTCTGTTTTAACTGTTGTCTCATAGTGTAAACACGCAAAGCGTCGTAGTACAAATTGTGTGCATTATCGCTTTCAGGGGTGATAAATGTACCTGTAAGAATTAAATATATGTTTAAATTCTTAGTTTTTAAATTGTTAAAATGATAACTTTATATTTAGCTCGCTTTTATTTTGGCGCTAAAAAGCATGACGTCACGTTGGTGTCGCCGCCTTTTTTACGTCGACGTCACATAACAAACTTCAGCCAGTAGAAAAACAAAAGTTAACGGCAACGGCCGATTGATAAGACAAAAACATAATTATTCAGGATTTGAAGCTAAATACATTATACGACACCAAAGTTCGGTAAGAGTTTTGATATATCTTTTATTTTACACGCATCTTTCATTTTGTTTTAAGTAATAATTAATTACACACAATAGTTTAGTTTTTATGTACTACATAATATTAGATCTACATGATTTGAAAGAGTAAAACATTTTTTAACATATTAATTTATGTTGTTTATCTATGTTTATGTATTAGCAATTGTAATTTGATAACGATTTGAACCTGGTATTTATTATTTTCATATCTCTATTTGTAGAGAATCGCCATGTAACGCCATGAATAAAAGAGTTGAAACCGGCGCATCTCTCGAGGGTTGTTATTGAATAAATTGACGATCCCAAATCCCGAACAATTCTCGAACTTTCAACGAAACTAAAGATATAAAATCAACAAAATTGACGCAACAACAGCAAACAAAAGTCGAGCCGCACATCTTGGGCAGTTAACCAAATTATATAAAGAACTAGAAACACAGATTTTATCATCAGAAAACACAAAACGAGTGAGGGAGCTATTCGACCGACTGTGCGACCAATTAAGAATTCAAAATAGTGCATTCCCAGTACTTCGAACTTGCGAAGACCCGCAAACCAAAGAAGCACTACAAAAAAGTTTTGAAAGTTGTAAAACAAACTTTGTGGACTTCAAAGAACGATACTCGCAATGGACTCCCGTGGAAATAGACTTTATATCAAGTGCTGCATCATCAACATCTAGGTTGAGAAACGCAATAGTGAAACGGCTTATCGCAGAACAAAAACTTAAAACGTTGAAAGAACAACAATCTTTAGAGAGAGAAAGGCTCAAATTAGAATCCTTGCAAAAGGTAAGTAAGATAAGACACGTCTTCTTGCACAAGAAAGCATCGTGGCGGAAGCGAGGCTGGATGAATCTGTATGGGCTTACGAAGGTACGGTGATACACGAATACGACGTACATCGTGAATACACTTCACCGATTATTGAAACGGACAGAGCTTCCACATCACGTCGATTATACGGTGATTTCATGGACAATCGCGACGCAGCAGACGTACCTTCCGGTGAGCGCGTGAGCGTGACGCAGCGATATAGCAGACACAGTGCTTCCGCTATGGACGTTGAGAGACTTGCTTCAATTCTTCAAGAAGGGTTTAATTTGCCCAAACCCGAATTATAAACATGTAGTTGTTCCCCACCTTGACTATTGCAAATTTATAAAGAACTTTGAGACAAATGTATGTTATGAGTGCAAAGTAAGTGACAATAGACTTAGATTAAGTATTTGATACAATATTGTACAGGTGAAGCCAGGTCATGCATAGAAGATTGTGTTTTGTTAGACTCAAATGTAGGGTATAGCAAAGCTAAATCGATTTTGCAGTCTCGCTATGGAAGGCCGCATGTTATTGCAAGAAGTCACATTGATAAATTGTTACACGGTCCTCCAGTAAAGGCCTCTGATGTTAGTGAGCTTTCTAAATTAGCGCTTGATATGCAAAAAATGCCAGATTACACTTTCACAACTAGGGTTTGTGTCTGATATAAATCACTCTGAGAATTTGAGGCGAATTGTTAGACGTATTCCTATGCATTTGAGATCTAGATGGGCAGAAATAGCACACTATATTTTTGAGTTAGGCAAAAAACATAGTTTCTTTGATTTTTACAAAATTTGTTGATGAAAGGTAACGAGTGGCTAGCTCGGTGTATGGTATTGATGTTGTACAAGAAAATGTCCGAGACAGTAAGTCCGCCTCATGGTCCGTCAGATAATATTGTTAAAGGGAAAGTCACTATCCTTTCTACATCCACAGAAAGTCAAGCACATAGATATGATAGAAAATGTTATTGCTGTTAAGGTGCTTGTACAGACCTAGCGTCTTGTGATAAGTTCTAAAGTATGTCTTTAGAAGATAGAAAGAAGTATGTCGCAAAATGCAAACTATGTTTTAATTGCCTTAAACGCAATTATATGTCAAGAAAATGTAGACGTGACAAAATGTGTACTGTATCTGATTGTACAAGCAAACATCATTCATTGTTGCATAGTTGGGTCAAACCAGAACATGTTGTTTCGCAACCTTCTGTTAATTTGTACAGCTGTAAATGGGTCATTTGTTAAGACATGTTTGGGGATTATACCTGTAACTATTAAGGGTGGGGACAGTCACTTCTGTCAAACTTATGCCCTGCTCGACGATGGTGCAGACAAAACACTTTGTGATGAGAGATTGATCCAGCAGTTGAACCTCCGCAGTACAACCCGTCATCTTACAGATATCGACTATCAGCTCGACCGGAAGTACTACTCATGGACAGGAAGTAGACCACAGTGTGAGTCCTGTTTCCGGAAATGGCGGCAAGCGTCCAGCTAAATAACGTTTGGACGGTCAAGCAGTTACCAATCTCCACACGGTCTGTTGTGACGTCTGATGACATTAGCGGGTTTCCATACTTGTCCGCCCTGCATATTCCCCAAAATGAAAGTAAACCAAGTCATACTATTGATTGGCACTGATTGTCCCGAAGCACACATACCCCTTGAAGTGCGTTTCTGATGCAGCCACGAGCCATATGCGATACGGACGAGACTTGGATGGGCAGTTCGTGGACCAGTCGCTCGAGCCAGTATAGAACCGAGCCGAACAGAGCACCCCAGAGAAGAAGCAAATATCAACTTTGGTCAATCAAGTGACGTTATATTTCAGCAGCAACCTGAACGTATGTGGACCTCAGATTTCAACGACGCGTCACATTGCGAGAAAGATTCGATGTCAGTTGAAGATAAGAGAGCGTTGCGTATTATAGAATCAACCCTGTCGCACGTGGATGGTCACTATAAGATGGGACTACTTTGGCGAGCAGACGTCATTGTACTACCGATTAATTCGGCGTTGGCGCACGCACGTCTTAACCAACTGAAGAGAAAATTTAAAACGACAAAACATTGCATGAAATGTACACCAAAACAGTTACAGATTACATCGACAAGGGATACGCGAAAGAAGTAGAATATAAAGATACAGACTGCAAGTGGATATGGTATTTACCCCACCACCCCGTGACCAACGTAAATAAACTTGGAAAGTTACGTGTGGTATTTGACTGTGCCGCGAAATACAAGGACATCTCGTTGAATAGTCAACTTTTGCAGGGCCCTGACATGATAAACAGTCTCGTTGGCGTACTTACCAGATTTCGTCAGGAAAAGAGAGCCATAGCTGCAGTTATAGAAGCCATGATCCATCAAGTCCGCGTGTGTGTGGAAGACTGTGACGCACTCCGCTTTCTATGATGGCCTGGTAGTGACATCTCCATAAGTCCGAAAACTTATGATATGCAGGTGCACTTGTTTGGTGCCACCTCATCTCCTAGCTGTGCGGCGTACGCATTGAAAAGAACAGCCAGTGATAACGCGGGAACATTCCCAGACGAAGTTGTAGATACCGTAAATAGGAACTTCTACGTAGATGACTGCCTGAAATTCAGTTGATTCAGAAGAAAAAGCGTCGAAGTTAGCATCGGATCTGCAATCATTGGTGCAAATTGGAGGTTTTAGATTAACGAAGTGGATCAGCAACAGCAGAGCGGTACTCAATACAATTCAGGAATCTGAACGTGCAGCTACAGTTATTAGTCTCGACCCGAAAGACGCGCTTCCCTGTGATCGTGCATTTGGGGTAAATTGGAACGTCAGTGACGATGAAATAACTTTTAAAATAAGAATAGCTGATGAGCCACTGACAAGACGCGGCATCCTTTCCATAGTTAGTGCCATTTTCGACCCACTTGGATTTGTAAACCCAGTGACATTGCGAGCGAAAATAATCATACAGCAGCTCTGCAGAAAGAAAATAGGATGGGATGATGTAATACCACAGAAAGAGCAAGACGATTGGCAACGCTGGATAGTCAGCTTACATTGTTTGGAGAATATTCCAATAAACCGATGTTACCAACCGAAACACTTCGATGAAATAAATAATTTTCAGTTGCGCGTGTTCAGTGGTGGTTCCGAGGCGGGCTACGGCGCATGTGCATACCTACGATTAGTAGATCAATGCGATAGGATTGTTTGCAAGCTTGTACTTGGAAAATCACGACTCGCCCCGATCAAGCAGTCATCTATACCTAGACTTGAGTTGTGTGGAGCCGTAGTGTCGTGTAGACTGTATGCCATGATAAAAGATGAACTTGACTTTAAGATTGACCAGGCAGTTTTCTGGACTGATTCCATGATCCTACTGGGATATATCAACAATACAACAAGCCGTATCAAGACATTTGTTGGAAACAGACTTAGCCGTATTCACGAATTGACTAAACCTGAGCAATGGCGTTATGTTGACTCCAGATCCAACCCCGAAGACCTAGCATCGAGAGGCATTGATCCCCATGACGTTAGCAGTTTGAAGGACCTGGCTTTAAGGACCAGAGTACCTGCTGCACGATGAATCGACTTGGCCTTGTTTACCAAATAAACCGGAAGTAGCGGAAGAAGACTCGGAAGTCAAGCACGAAGTTGTTATCAACACCACTGCATCGTACACCGGAACAAATATCGACGACCTAATCAACCACTTTTCTGACTGGAACAAGTTGCTCAGAGCGGTTGCCTGGCTACAGAGGTTCATAGTATTCCTGCAGAAAACACTCATCCTTAGATGCAGAAGAGTTAAAACGTGGAGTTCTCGTGCCAGTCGAAACACAGAACGCTACACGTGCAATATTACATGTACATAGGGCCCATTTTATGCAGGAAATTGAAGGTCTTAGAAAAGGCAATCCCGTGAAGAAAAGTAGCAGATTAGAGTATTCTAAATCCGATTCTGGTAAACAGACTCATTCGGATGTCTGAAAGAAAACTCCCCATAGATAATGACAAAGCCCAAATTATCCTTCCCCATGATGATCACGTGACAGAGCTAGTTATTCTCCATTGCCATAACAACAACTGGACATGTAGGAAGACACCACGTACTTGCTGAATTACGAGCGAATTACTGGATACTACGTGGTCCTAGCGCTGCCAAGAAGACGACGAGGAAAATGTATTGTTTGCAAGAGACATCACGGTCCGTTAATCACCCAGCAGATGGCACCACTAACCCAAGAGCAGACGACGCCTGACAAACCTCCGTTTACATTTGTAGACGTGGACTACTTTGGACCATTAATGGTAAAACAACGTAGATCCAGCGTTAAAAGATATGGTTGCCTGTTTTCCTGTTTGACGACGAGATCGGTCTATACAGAAATAGCTCACAGCTTGACCACTAATTCGTTTCTAGCGGTTTACCAACGCTTTACAAGCAGACGAGGATATCCTGAAAATTTGTTCAGTGACAACGGTACCAATCTAGTCAGCGGAGATAAAGAACTGAGGAAATCTATAGAAGAGTGGAACCAGTCAAAGATCGGAAGATATTTGTTGCAGAACAACGTAGAATGGAAGTTCAACCCACCATATGGAAGCAACATGGGTGGAGCATGGGAGCGCATGATCAGGTCCACGCGCACCATACTGAAATCCCTTGCAAATAAACAGCTATTAACAGACGAGAAATTCTTAACATTGATTGCCGAGACCGAAAGGATTATAAATGACAGACATATCACCCCCGTTAGCAACGATCCAAAAGACATTTCAGCATTGAAACCAAGCATGCTACTATTAATGAAAAGTAATCTCAGTATACCAAGAGGAGTTTTCCCAGCAGACGACACATATAGCAGAAGATGGTGGAAGCAAATACAATACCTCAGCGACGTATTCTGGAAACGATGGGTGAAAGAATACTTGCCCACTCTTCAAATTCGCCAAAAGTGGCAAAGGAAAACCAGAAAATTACAAGCCGGTGACATAGTACTGGTCGCAGATGACAACATCCCCAGGGGGCAGTGGCCATTAGGCAGAGTGACCGAAGTATTTAAGGGCAGGGATGGGCTTGTACGAAAATGCAAAGTTCAAACTAGATGCACACATCTTTTAAGACCTATAACAAAGTTATGTTTATTAGAGGGCACTGATTAAGATGTTTAAATACACAATACTTTTCTTAGATTTGGCTTTATGGTATTTTGAATTTTTACATTTTTGATAGTTTTTCTATACAACGTTTTATTTTACATGACCTTTTGATAAGTGTATTTTGTATGGATGTTTTAATTTTGAGTACTTTTTTATGAGATGAAATTGAGAGATTTCATGGAGGGCACTGTAAGAATTAAATATATGTTTAAATTCTTAGTTTTTAAATTGTTAAAATGATAACTTTATATTAAGCGCGCTTTTATTTTGGCGCTAAAAAGCATGACGTCACGTTGGTGTCGCCGCCTTTTTTACGTCGACGTCACATAACAAACTTCAGCCAGTAGAAAAACAAAAGTTAACGGCAACGGCCGATTGATAAGACAAAAACATAATTATTCAGGATTTGAAGCTAAATACATTATAAGACACCAAAGTTCGGTAAGAGTTTTGATATATCTTTTATTATACACGCAATTTTCATTTTGTTTTAAGTTATAATTAATTACATACGATAGTTTAGTTTTTATGTGCTACAGAATATGAGATCTACATGATTTGAAATAGTAAACATTTTTGAACATATTAATCTATGTTGTTTATCTATGTTTATGTATAAGCAATTGTAATTTGATACCGATTTGAACCTGGTATTTATTATTTTCATATCTCTATTTGTAGAGAATCGCCATGTAACGCCATGAATAAAAGAGTTGAAACCGGCGCATCCCTCGAGTGTTGTAAGTGAATAAATTGACGATCCAAAATCCCGAACAGTACCTATTGATGGCGTGTTCTTCGATTTTTAAAGTCACTGTGACATGAAAACAGTACGAGTCGATGCTAACAAAAACATCCGTTTTCCAAATAAGTGCAATTATCGTAAATACCGTGAAACAGAATAATACTTTGCCTACCCACGATTATCAATGCCAAACATGTAGTTTGTGAATAGCTGTGCTGTTGTCAGGTTACATTATTATGTATTCAACACCGTTAACGAGTCATATTGTGTCATGATTTACTGGATAAGATACCTTAATGGTAATTATATCCCCTGCATGGGCCATTAGTGTGATGTAGTAACATTTCGTTCAGATAACATGAATGATGTCACATTCCAAATACAGCAATGTCAGTTCCATAATTAATAGTAATGTCAACGTGTGTTAATTGTTACGATTGAGTTGAGTCACAATGTTTACATTACTGTTAATTATGAAACTGATATGACTATACTGGGAATGTAACGTCTAGAGTTAATATCACCCTATTTAACATTAACTCATGTGTTAGAGGCTTTAATGATACTTAGTTATATGTTCAAATCAACCTAACGACCGATTTCTATACTGGCACTTTAATTCATAAATAGTTTCACGAGTACATTTAATTGTTCAATGTGTTAAATGTTGTTGTGCACGCGTATAAACCATCATTCTAGTCAGATCTAAGATGTACGTTGTAGAAGAATTATCAATCACATTCAGTCAGTCTAAATTCTTCATCATCTTGTCTACATCGGTTCTCTGTTTAATTGTCTACATAAGTGTCCATAAGGTCTTTAGTAATGCATTAAATAACCTAAACTATTAATACGGACTCGTAACGCTACACATGATTTAAGTTCTTTTATTTAACATGGATTTTCATCCGCTACATTGCGTGGTATATTAACAATCTACTATATTCGATCCCAAATGCCCTTACACATGTAATTCATATTTCTTAAGTAGAGCAAACTTTGAATTACATGTTTGCCCATTTGAAACTTAGGATACATACTGATTAATGTAAAATCAAGGCCCAGATTATAGTACTCCGTACTAAAATATCCAACAAAGTCGTATTTCTATTCAAAAGATCGACAAGACGGTTCAGTTTTGGGTAAACTGTCAAACTGTTTGCCCAGTGGTCACTTCGTAAATAAGAGAAATGATAATTTTTATAGGTATCTAAAGCCGTTACTCATTTTTTGACCGTTTAGTTATATTTTTATGATTAAGGGAGTGTTTCAGTTTCAATAAGAGACGTTTTATCTGGTTTGGTATTACGATTGATTTATTTACTGAAATGTCTATATGGGGGGGGGGGGCAGTGTAACCAAACTATGTAACGGAGTTTAACCGTCATTTAATGATGTCAATGCAAAAAAGGCGAAGTGCTTATATCATTAAAGCGAGTATTTATGAGTTAAATGCCAACATTTTAATATCGTAATATTAAGCCAACATGCAAATATGAAGGATGGTTCTCATAAACAATAAAATAACATTTTTTTTATATGGTACCATTAATCAACTAATATTGACGTCATTGGAAATAAACTGAACAAGTTTATGCCAATACCGATACGTTTACTCGTATGAATTACGGAAATATATGTGTGTCTATATGCCATATGAAAAAAATCAGCCCCAATATCAAAAGTAGTAAAAAAGTAAGATATTGTTACCAGCTATTAGTACTTATAGTATTGATAGTATTATGCACTTGTATGTTTACTTCTTTAAATATGCCGGACACATCATTAATAAACAATAAGTAGTATGTTGCACGTAGGTTACATTCATATTATCTTTTCAGAACTGTCAGAAAATGTTCACAAACTATCCGATTGGTTGAAAAATCCTACACGTTTATCAAAGAAGAAGAACACGTTGTTTTATAGTGTGTTTGAATTAAATTTGTGCTCGCATACATAGACCTCTTGCATTTGTTTTAATAAAAGTGACGTGCTATACGTACTTTTATTGATTGGAATCAAAGAACATTTTTACTTACTTGCTAGTTGTTACGAAACAGTCGAAATATAAAATAAACACAATTCAAACATGCTTCAAAGGCATAGTTATGGTTCAAGGAATGTTTGATCATTACTTACTCTGTGTATTGGCCTTTAACGTCGCATCAATAAATTACCGTGATCTACTGTTTCTGCAACAGTAAAATACATATAAGAAATAATATATATATCATGGTTTGTTGTCGAATACCCCACAGTAAGGAGTATAGATGCGTAGGATTTAATCACGAGTGCGAAGTTGTTTTGGCATTTCCATCGTTTAGGAACGATATTTACAGACGAGTTTAAAGTACATAATATATGTTTGAATAGTTATTTTTTGAGATTCTGGTATAAGCCTTTAAAAATAATATTATGACTACTTTTGATAAAATTGTTGCAAAGAAATGTTAACGAATTGTGGTCATTATACGTTAAATCATGCATGGCATGTTAATAGGACAGTGAACAGAAATGTTGAGTGGTGACTATTTAAGTTAATTAAAAGCTATATATTTACTGTTCATAACGATATAATTAGTGTTCGTATCTCATTATGGCATTTTAACCACAAAACATTAAGAAATATTGCAACAGGACTCCTATATTATTGATTTCGTGTAAATTTAATATCCCTGAAGTTTCGATATGAATCACGTTCTTTTGACAATCAATATTAAACAATAATTTTGCCCTGATTTAAAATCCAGATCATAATACTTCATTTGTTTTCTTTGAAGTGTAAATATTGTATGCTACCAAAATAAATGTTGTTCGATAATAACATAGCACGATGCAAACAAATAATTTATAAGCATCTAGATAAAGGCTTAATACACATAAGCATCTCAATAAAAGCTTAATGAGTTTCTCAATGTGCGGAACAGACGCCGGAAAAGCTAAACATGTTAAGAAATTTTAACACTTACTAGACGAGCTATACATGTCCATATCTATATTAAATTAAAGATCAGACAAAATCAGTTTTATATCACATCAGTAAATAATGGCAACATAGGGCTAATCATTAACTGAATGTTTATTGCTTCATTGAGCCCGATCAAATGTTCGTAGTTATAGATTGTACATTTGAGTTGATATATTTCTGCAATCAGTTTTGGTTGGAATTGTAGATCTCTAACTGACATAGCTCGAAAATAACTAAATGCGGTTAAAGGGGAAACATTTTTGGCATTGGCGTCATATAATTGTTGCACTCTATTTTTTAAAGTTTTTATGTAGTCAATTTATCGGCGATTTGTTGTAATAATTGTGTACACATTTTAGAATTGTATGTCTGTAAAATCTCAAAAGGACTCATTTATATATATATACGACATTGATGTAACGATTACACCACGAGATATATTGTGTTAGAAAACAGTATGATTTTTCAAATATGTTCAAAACTGATACACGAATGCATTAGGACTTACCATTTTGCACCAACCTGCGTACAGGAGTATGATTAATAGAACCCACAGCCGAATGGGGGATTACTCAATAATGTACTTTAAATTTAATATTGTAATCTGCACAATAAATATTAAACCTGGACCGCAAGATGTCTTGATTCGTGATAACCGTCTAACATTCAAACGGAACAAATAAACCAACATATAAATGGATAAGAATTGCATTTACAAGCAAAACGAACGAATGAAAACTATCTATATAGTGCTTAACTGAATCAAATTCTTAGTCACTGCGATTAAATTGAAGCAGACGTTATGTAAAACAAAAACAACGAACAAAAACAATTTTATTAACGTTCTAGGGATGACCGCACTTGAAACAGATTCCCGAGAGCTTCTCTTCATACGTAGAACTACATATAGAACAGTTTGTATTGTTCCTTAAATAATATACCAAACACATATTAAGTAACGTCTATAACTACTAGGGTTGGAACGTTTGGTTTAAATATTACCACACTATACATGCTAACACTCATTCACACTGTGCAATATATTTTAGAGAACACAACTCTTAAACCTATAAAATGTTAAAACCAGTCCTGTGAGTAATTTAAGGCATTCATGCATGTGGTTTATCGACATGGATACTGTTGTATGGTTACTGTGTCACGTTTGACGTGCATAATTAACTTTAGTTTACATATGCCATTGTAAATTGTTGATGGATTGTTGACAATCAGTGACATTCTCCAATCATAGAATCTGGAGTTGCATTTTATGAATGCTGTGTATATCAATATTTCGACACGATTTTATTTAGACAAATCATCTGCATTGATTCCGGTATCTAATCATCGCATTATGCAACGAACAAAGTTTGTAAATTATACAGTAATGCCATTCAAGAAAGATTATCAGGTGAAACACTGAACATCTACTCACGAGTGAACATTAAATTAATAGTGTTTTTTTTAATATTTATTTCTTTATTATTCCAAACCTGTATTGCTATGTCAGATATGATCAATCGATGTTGCATCGATACAAAGTTGATTTTCTGTTCTGGTTGTAATGCACATTGATACCGACTGGCACGGGCAATTGAGTCCATTAAGAAATCGAGCTATCATTAAAGTGAGTTTTCCGATAATGGTCTATCAATCAGATAAAATTAGGAAAAGCAATCCATACAATAACGCTTCAATTACTATAAATGCCATAATTGCTTAAAATTCCATATTTTTGTGTTTTGATATTACATTTATATCTAATTAGGATGAACGAATAAATTAAATGTTGATGCGGTCATTGTTGCGTATAGTTCTCTGCTGGTGTCACACTATTGTCGATAAACAATTGCCTATGATAACAAACACATCGGATATGATAGATGATTCATATTTATTTTAATATGTTTGTGTTGAACTTTTATTGCCACATTATACCAGGCTGTATTTGAAGACGGCAATATTGACGTTAACATTGACCAAATGAATTGAGTGTGACGAAGACCTTTCCAAGTATCCATCTTCCTATAAGATAATCCGCAAGTAGAACCCATGAACAATAAGGTCCGACATAGCCACATTTACAATGAAAGATGAAGTATATAAGGGTCTGGTTCTTTCGAACCAAGAAACAGCACGCGTTACACAAAAGGTCCTACACCGCAAAAGTCAAAATGGAATACTTTTAAGTAGAATGCATACACTTGGTGCGTGCAACCACACATTTTATTAAAACATTTCTTAATACAGGGCACATAAGTAAGATTCTTTCTCCCATACAAATGATGGGGGGGGGGGGGGGCATTGGCCAGATTACTGGGAAGTTATAGTGCTGACAAATCATGTTCAGAATAGTAAAGAATCAGTATAACATTTTGTTTTACATTAAAACGATCAATAGATCCACCTCGTTCTATATTTATCCTATTAAATATTGCTCATGATTTATCTGTAAATTTATGTGTATATATACATGGCAATATCTTTAATTCAACACATCTTATTACATTCACACTTCATTACACATACCTTACTATTTCTTAAGCGTTTTTAATTTCAATCCGATAATCTGTCGTGATGATATGCACTGTACACACTTCTTGTTCTGCGTCCAGTCTTAAGCAATTAAGCTGAATGATAAAAGCTGGAGTATTCCCGATTCTCACTGGGCACCTGTTCACTTTTGGTAAGCTTCAAGTTTGAAGTCATAACACCACTGTCGACCTTTTAAAGTGGTTTAGGCCTTGGTTTTCCAAAAGGTGAAAACCAACTTGCGGTGTAATATTGTGTACATCATTAAATACTTGTTTTGAAACGCGATCGGCATTATTCGCATCATAGTATAATGAATGTATATGTGGCTTCACTATCAATGTGCGTTTTGGCAAAAGGTTAATTCATGATATTAAATCAATGGTCCAAATGTACAGAGTATTTAGACATCAGATCAAGAGTGATAGTGATCGATTAATTAAACAACCAACGATGTTCAACATTGTTTGTTTTGTATTAAAGTAACATTATAACTCTAAATCAACGAAAATTTCGTACACTATTTCGTAAAATAAAGCTAAACAATTAAAAATCATTGTTCCTTATGGCCATTGTCGAAATTTCAACGCCAGATGTGGTCTTGTAAAATAGATGTTTGTGGATACAAAATGCTCGTTTTTATTATGGTTTTAACATGGTAGCATTTTAGTGTTCGTATGTCGTATCAATAGATATAATCGCAGGAAATTAACATGGAATTTATTGTGGTCACAAATAAATAAAAACGAGCATGTTGTATCTACAAAAATCTATGTAATCATACCACATCTAGCGTTGAAATTGTGGCTATTGCTATAAGGAACACTGATTGTTTAGGTGTTAACTTTATTTTACGAAATACTTTACGAAATTTGCGTTGATTTTGAGCGTTATAGAGACTTTGATAAAATGGCGATATAGAAAGGTTACATTATTGATCGTTCAACATAAATAATGGCCCATACTATTTCATGATATTTACTATATACGATCTAAGACTATTTAACTTATTCTCGTATCAGGAAGATTGAAGAACCACTGTATAAAATTTTGAATAGTAACTTAACTTAAGCGTCTAAAAAAAATAACTATGTAGCTGAAATCTATGTGTGATGAATGCTACATGCTAAAAGAAGATCCCTTAAACATGTAAGTAAATTAAGATATAAGTCGCTGAATGACAGATCGAGATTTGTCAACTTTGATTCTGATTGTTTTGTGTTAGTGGGTTATTGACATCGCATGTGTGCTAATTACCACCGAGCGACTATTCCATATTTAATATTTTCCATACCAAATGATATAAAACAATTGAATTCGAGACCTCGTCATAAGATGTAGTTAATTTTCCAATATTTAATAAACTCTTCAAAAACATGTATCATCTTCGAACGATTTATTGATTACAGCTATTAAAAGCCCGTGAGCAGGTTGTTTGTAAGTTATTACCTGCTCATACGCTTCATTTCATGTCAGAGCATCTGAAAGAAAACAATTTATGTTATTATACGAGCGCGTTATTTCACTTGTTGGCAACCACATACAGATCATCCATTGCGACGTTTTACCAGTATTCAATGGCAGTCAGCGTTAACTTTACCTCGTGCTTTGTTCTTATTTGACGATTGACAACATGACATAAATAAATTATTTTGACAAGTACATGTTTTCACAATTATACTGAACAATACTATTACATTTATATGCTGGGTAAAAGCATCATGCATAAAAAACATTTGGTTATTTATCGGTTATATATTTTTATCAGTCAATTGTCTTCAAAACTGCATTTCTTCGTTGTGATATTAAGTTAACGTATTCGAAGTATTTTGACTTGGTTAGCAGCGCTGTTACATGAATGTTTTGATTGAATAATATTTTGATGACATTTAAATTCAAATAAATCTACATAATTTTAGACTTATATTTTGCAAATTCAAACAAGTGTTTAAGATTGTATCGTCAACCATGTATGTTTGCATTCAAAATAGACGCATGTATGTGCAGAAGGAATGCTTAGTACAAACCGTTCGGTACCGTTAATAAAATGTTTCATACTTTATGAAAATCAAGACGACCAAGTGTACGCCGATACAGGCTGTTTAAATCTTTCTGGAATTACTAACAATTATGCCAAAGTGTCGTTTGTACGAATCTTTTCACAACAGTGTGCATGCATTTGTACTTGTATAATGCTCCTATTTATTTGATTGTATTCCGATATGTCAGCTGAATTTCTTTTAATTTGTCAACGTTGTACTTCTTTTATAAGATCGTACCTACTCTCTTAATAAATGAGGCTTCAATACACTGTTATGCATATCTTGCACATTTACGGTTTCTTGTTTTATGTCACATACCCATTGATTGAGAGAACAATTTAAAATTTATAATAATTTTTTACGCATAATTACTTATTAGTGAACAGAAAATAAACACTTTTGAATGTTTCTTTTTATCACTTGTTAACTTTTACTCTTGTTTTTACAAAGCTCTAAAGTTCTTGTACATTCATTATCTGTATTATTTATATGTTCCTTAAGTTCTTAATTCGATATTCTTCTTTGAATACCATAACTACATTGATGCGATCATGAAGAGCAAGAATAAAACGAAAATTGAACTGATGTTGCCTCATGAGATTCAGTGTGAAAATATTATATAAAATTCAATAACTGGTATTTCCACTGTACAAAATATTATACAAAAGTCAATAACTGGTATTTCCACTCAACAAAATATTATACAAAATTCAATAACATGTATTTCCATTCTACAAAATATTATACAAAATTATATAACTTATATTTTCAATCTACAAAATATTATACAAAATTCTAAAACTGATATTTTCACTCTACAAAATATTATATACATTTAATAACCGATATTTTCACTCTACAAAATATTATATAAAATTCAATAACTGGTATCTTCACTTTACAAAATATTATATAACATTTAATAACTGGTTCTTCCACTCTAAAAAATATAATATAAAATTGAATAACTGGTATTTTCACTCTACAAACTATTATACAAAATTCAATTAACTGATAGTTCCACTCTACACACTATTATATAACATACAATAACTGATATTTTTACTCTACAAAATATTATATACAATTCAACAACGGGTATTTCCACTCCACAAAATATAATATAAAATTGAATAACTGGTATTTCTACTCCTCACAATATTATATAAAATTAAATAACATGTATTTCCGCTCTACAAAATATTATATAAGATTCAATATCTGGACTATCCACTCAACATTCAACTACGCATTTATTGTCGATCAGTAGATCGGATCAATCAAGACATTTGTGTTTTATCGTCAGACCTTTAAAAACTCTAGTTATGCTTTAACGCTGACTAGACGGTTTAAACTTTAAACTGAATCATGCCATCAAGTATATAATTCGCTGAGCCATAGCTTGTAGTTATTGATTTTTGAAGAAATTTGAGCAATTAATGCATGCCAACTTGAATTATGGTTGCAATGCAGAATTGATAACTGTTATTATCGAGGAGCAAATTTACCAATAAGAGAATAATTCTGATTTTGATGAATCTTTCATATATTCATATTATTTCCAAATGTCCATAAAAATTAAACCTGAAACAAGTTTATGTACTGAAGCGTTGTCGTTGTGTTTGTTTTGTTATTATTGCTTTTCTAAGGGTCGTTCAGTCGCTGAATCTGTCATTGTTATGTTAGGAAACCAAAGTATAATACATAATCCGTGAAATTGTGCTGTCATGTGTCGCGAAACCGCTTGTTTTGTTGGACAATAAACAAGCTATCTGCCAATTCAATTATTGCTGAATAACTCACTGGATATTGAATACCGTGATGTATAATTAACAGCCGCATGGGTCGTTGTTACTGGTGAAGTAATCACGTTTAATTCGAGATCAACTGTTATCTTCAACATATTCTTTATGTTTATGATAAATTCTTGGTAATTTACTTCTAATATAACGAATTATACAAATTTGTTGTGCGTTTCTATACGAATATTTTCACACAAAAATGTTTCAGCACCGTGACTGGTATTTGAGTAGCTTTCAATGACCAAAGTTGCTGCTCAAATGCTGCTCGAATGCGGCTCAAATGCCAGTAACGGTGCTGAAACATGTGTGTGTGAGAATATAGCATTTTTTGTCTCAACATTCGTATAGAATATATTTGTTATCATAAACGTCACAACAGGTATAGACATGTGCTTGTATGAGTAAATGCTCATTTATGTGTATTCATCAATCGTCTGTATTCTTTTGTGCGTGTTATATTTAATATCCATTATAAGCTTGTTTATGTAAATATTGTTATGTTGGTATATATGTAGTTGTCACAGTTTATACTCCATTAACAGTGACTAAAATGATAAAAAAATGAAAAGAAAGTCAATAACGCATCTTTGAAGGGTGTGTATTTATAAAATGTGATTATCATAGATAAAAGTGTCTCATTATGCTCTTTTGAAACGGTTCTTCTAAAAAAATATCAGTTCCGAGAGCGTCATTGTTTGTAGCTTTGAGAAAATCAGATGTAATGAAAATAGTACGTATGGTTCTATTGAACGTGTATTTTGCAGAGTTGTTTGTTGGATTAATCACTGGTTAATTGTATTTAAGTCAAACCACGACTACAAGTTCACCAACTCTGCTTTTCCTGGTTTATCTGGCGTTCAAGTTCCATTTTCAGAGACATTAGTCAGTAACTGAACTAATTAAATCGGAGAAAAAGGAGGGGGAATGTCCGTTTAAGGAATAACATGACCAATCTCGAAGCACAGGTTAAGTGTAAGGGCCCTGGGTAAAAAGTCAAAGCTGGTTCGTATCTGGTTCGTATCTAAAATTTTAATGTATGAACATTCTTGATGCGAATTAAATATATACAGGTATATACTTAACCCTCATACGCAAGACGTATCTTGGGCTATCACATGCATAGAAAGACAAATTGTGGTTATTTTTGTCAATAAATTGATGATTTTAACTGTTTTATTTAGAATATGACCTTAACATTTCACTTTCACAATACACCATATATGGCGTAATGAAAACGAATGCAGTTACGTATATATACGTTTGACCATGAATGCATACCCATTAGTTTTGGTTGCATAGCTGTGTAAGAAATTTATTTAGTTAAATAATATTATTATAAGCAACACGGGCAGGGAGATTATGACTTTGTTTGCATTTATTAATAATATTGAACTAATGAACTAAAATAGCTAACAATGAAAAAAGGCACAATGCTTTAATGTATTATTTTCTTAGTTTAAAGAAAAACGCCTACCTTGAGCAAACGAGTTGAGTTTGCAGAAGACATTGCCCAGTACCCATCCCTCTGTTAAATCATCGACGAGTCGAACCCAAGAACAGCACGAGATCACCAGAAGGTCAGATACCGCTAGGTTCACGAGAAAAAAGTTTGTAGTAGTCTGCAATGGTTTTGTTCGCGCGATCACCAAAAATAGTAAACAATTTCCCACCACAGAAGAAATAATTATGAAACTATAGAAAGTTATTTTAATGGCAATCTCCCATTTAGGGAGATGTGTCATATTGCCAGGATAGTCAAGTGATGACAGATCATACTCAAAATATTCAGAATCTTCAGGAATCAGTGTAACATTCCGTTGATAAAATTTGTTCTCAATTAAATCCATCGCATGATGTAATTTAAAAACTTCAGTTGATTTGAATTAAATACACCATTTTGTGCAAATAGGCATGGTAACAATTTTAGGTCACTGCAGCTGCCTTCCAATCACTCAACATGAAACACCTTGTCTTAGCTCTAGCGAGTTTGTGTAAAATCTGATTAACTGCCTAGACGCTAAGCACTTTGAACACAACATGTTCTTCGTCCAATCATAAGAATGTAGGCCGGATAAGCATAGCAGTGCCAGATATTTTCTCTATACTAACTGGGCGCTTTTCAGACGCTTTGATTGCACTGAAAGCTGGTTTATATTTCGTCTAAAGAAATCTGTGCGAATAAGTGTCGACCTGAAAATGCGTATACAAAATGCGTTCGGGCGTTTAATATCATTTTCTACAAGTAAATTAATCAGACTTTGGCACATATGACAATCCCTAGAATGCTTTTTACGTTATGAAAATGTGAAAAATGTATTAGTAGTATTTATTCAAACTCATGGTCATATTCCTTTTTCGCAATACATATGTTAGTGTTATCATAAAGTATTCAATTTTAAAAGATAATCCTGGCGGTTATGTTCGGCAATTTGCTGACAAGTTTTTTTACTTTAGTTTGTTCAGTTAAACCATGGCATGCACCAAGCATTTCTCATTTATGCTAACATACAATTTCAATTCAAGATATTACAAGAATGTTCATTGTTGCAAAGGTTTGCGAACACGAAAGCGTGTCACGATAAGATGATTGTCTATCTAGAAATGTCGAGTGTTTTTTTTTTGCAGTCGCTGAGTATGAGCTGAATATGTTATTGTACTGCATTGTTTTCCATGACTCAAAAAGAAGTCATATATCACACACGTTTAAGCAAAGCGGAACTTGATCAGCAAAGTTACTGTAGTATGGAAAACGTTAATGATTGAAAGGTTGACATTGGAAATAATTTGACGCAGCACAAAAGCTTTTGAAAGACAGGACATGCACACAACAAACACACATTTTGGTTACAATTTTAGAGTAAAAATAAAGAAACTCAGGGTAAAATCCATTTTAAAGGGCTCCAAACATCCTTACCGGTACGATATTTTATCACAAAGCATTAATATCCGTTAATCCCATTACATGGCAGTTTCAATCAAAAAACAGAACTACATGATTATCATAGTAATGTATGACCATTCCACTTTGAAATTTTGTATATAAATAAATTGTATAATTATTGAATGAAAGATTTTATAAACTAACCGCACAAGTGTAATGTTCAGAAACGCATAACGTATCAAGAACATACATTCTTTGACTAAACATATTTCTCGAGAAAGGACAACTGAAACGCTAGAAACGTAAAGGAAATAAGTATGTGTTAACTTTAGTTCCTCGTGTGTGTAAGGCAAGGAACCAATCAAAAATGTTATGCGGGGCAAACAAAATAAATAACAACGTTTATTATAAATCTGTGTCAAACAAGAGACGCTTACTTAAAACGGTTAATACAAAGCAGTAATGGGTTAATAATAGAACAGTGCGTGTACATACTTACACAGTTTAGTCGTGATAGAGTATAGTGCTAGATCTTTTGTTTTGTATTTTAGTATGTTACTCATCAACAACCTGTCAATAAGTGAGCGTTGCTATGATTCATGAAATAAATAACACCAAAGCGATTATTAACTTAATTACAGCCAAACAGATATCATTCGTCTCAACCTAAACATATATCATTATTTTATACTTCATTTAAATATTAGCCTCATATTATAAGGACAGAAAAAGCCAACTAGTGGGAACGACTGAGTTAAGTAGATTATTAATTCGTGGAAACGAAAATATAAATCGATAAGAATAGACACATTGTTATACAGACTTGCAAAAGTCTGTAAGACAACAATTTTGAAACTTGCGAACAATGACATGTATTATGATTGGTGGATTACGTTGTAACGGTTATCGCCTGTAAATTGTCTCGTTCCCACCATTTAAAAAAATAATTCCCACAATTCAGCTGCGTCGCAAGCGTGACTTACTTAGCCGTTCCCGTGGGTTAGTTTTCGAGTTAATTAACTCATAAGAACTTGCATTGTTGTGAAAATGTGTTACTTACTCGAGCTAAATACTTTATAATCTTGGGGACTATTGACTACGTCGTTTTAACGAAATAAATAAAAACAAATACTTTCTACATCTGTGCAATCGTACCAACATAGCACAAGCTTGTCTACGAAAATGAACTTTATTAAGTTACGTTTACTATGTTCATATTTGGAAAATTACGCGTTACGTTAATGATATAGTCGTCATAGTTCTCATCATAATCTCACATATTAAATTCGTTCCGTTTATAATCAACCACGCGTAAGTCATTTTAAACAAAGCATGTTATTAATCAACTTTTTCATAAATATTTTGAACATCAAAAGATGATTCTCAGGAGAAATAATTAAATAACGACGTTTGGGATTCCTCAGGAACGCAGATTAATGGATACCAATACAATATCGTAGCAATAAGAACGATCATGTCGGAAGTGTAAACACAATAATCAAGTAATTACCTCAGCTTCTTTTTAATATTTCTTTGTTTATAATTTAAAACACATATAATGCCAAACATTTAGACGATGGTGTTTACCATGATTAAACGAGTGTAATATTGTGAACTTCATGCAAATAAGCTGCTACATTGTAACGTATACAAATACAAAAAACAACTTACAACTTATTCAGGGAAAAAAGATTGTTATTTGACGTGTTGGAACTAATTCTTACCTAGTCATATAGTGAATACATACGTAAGTCCGTGTTTTGTTGTCTGGGTACCGTCTAAGCATCATATTATAAAGCGGAATTTATGTAGAATATTTTATCGCGATCACTCGTGCGTTCTTTACATTCAAACGTTATGAGAAATATATAGGTCAATAAATCTAGTATCAAGAACAGAAACGGAATCAAACAAACATAATAGAAAATGTTTATCGCGTTCCTGAGTATGTAAGACTCGGGTGTTTAGAGAAAATATTGGTTAATATTACTCACTGAATCAAACCAGTATCTGGAACAGAATTCGCCATGCAAAAAGATAAGTAGATGTAAGATGATTTTACACATAGATATATATTTGTTGGATTTGATGGAATATCGATTTTAATTCACGAGCGATCATATACAATTATATGTTCACGAGTGGCGCGGCCACAAGTGAAACAATATTTTTTCACGAGTCATTTTTGTCTATCATTTCTATTATTTTTTCTATGATTACGTATGTACGTCGCATATGTACGATTTTAAGCACTATCGTTTTGACGTCATGTAGTTTGTATTCACTATAGCAATGTTTTATATAAACACATTTAATTCATTAAAATAATATATGCAATTTATATTAACACTTGTTCATTCTCAAATTGTTTATTGTTGATGAAAACGTTCAAGGCAATACAAAACATTTTTATTAAGAATACTCTAAATTAGAGCTGTAACGATTCACCCATCATTCGATTCGATTCGATTTCGATACCAAATGGTCCGGTTTGATTATTTTCGATTCGATTCAAATGAAACTATTTCCTGCTTATTTTGCAGACTATTTCATGTTTGGTTTGTCCAGGGCATGAATTATTATGTTTGGTGTTAGTTATTAACTTATTATGTTGTACATTTTAAGTGTTTAAATCTTTTAAATAAAATTTAAAAACGCAACATTGTTTTATAAGTAACACATTTATTGAACAAAACTTCCTGTTGAGTTATTCTTAAATAACATTAAATGCACAACGTATCACATCTGAAATATAAACCGAGCATTTTCTCTTTAAATTTTGCCTCAAATTTGTAGTGCTTCCAGATTTAGAATAACTTACGTCAACAACACACGTTTTGACAGTTGCCTTTGCATCAGAACCTTCGCGAAACCCGAAATGTTCCCATAAATTTGATTTTAATTTTGACGTTGCGTCCTTCAGCGCGGTTAAAGAAGCCATTTTACCGGAAGGCTGATGTAATGCTCAGCCTGTTATTCATTCATTAATTGGATGACATATTGGCTATTGACCAATCACAAGACGTATTACAAATGACGAGAACGTTAAGACGACGGATTTTGAAAGTAAGGTTTAAAATGCGGATCAATCGGGATTGCAGTGAATCGAATCGAAATTGGCTGTATTGGTATCGAAATCGAATCGGCGGCGTTGAACCGGTTTTTCGATGCATCGAATCGAATCGTTACAGCTCTACTCTAAATGCTTCACATTAAGCAAAATGTCTTTAAAAATCGCACAAAAAACTAGCAAGCATATATGATGTAATTAACTTTTAATGGAATTCTGAAGTGAAAGCCTATACAAGTGTCCAGATATTAATGTATTCCGTATTGTGTTGTTTAAAATCGTTACTGAAACGTTTCTGTTTATGGTATTTCGAAGCGTGTTTTAATTGGCAAAAATGCGGTTTGCAACAAGATTCTGCATATAAATAGTGTTTTCTTGAATGTTATCATTCATATGCGACTCTTATAATTAGGGGATTTATTATTTATTTTAACTCTTAATATTCCCACAAAACGTAACAAGGTGTTTCCTGCATGACGCATGTGACCGTTTTTCAGTCGCTATAAGTATAGTTATTTTGTTTAAAGGCATACTTCAAGGACAATCAGCAACTTTTCGTTTGCTCGTAATGTTTTTAAATGCCGTATTTGTGAATATCAATGAAACGAAAATTGCATGGACCATAGTTCAACCTTCAAATTAAGTCATTTATGACAAGTTAAAAAACTTATGAAAATTATATAGGATCTACATGATTATGTATTTAAGCAACAGTAATTCTATGCAATAACAAATTCTTTATGAAATAGTAATACATGGTACGTTATTAATTCAAATTCCATGATAATTTCTAAGATATATTGACTTAGAAACACTGAAGTTTTTTGCAACAATTGAGAGTGTCACTTTATAATATATTTTATCAGGACCCATAACTTGACATATCTAAAATGTATATAATTTGTCTTAGCGCAATATATATTATACATAGTACTTTTTACGATAGACATAAGATTATTAACAGTCACTTATTAAAGGTTACATAATCTCAAAACAGATTCATCAAAACATGAATATTTTACTATTCATAATACTTTATAATTCAGTTGCTCGTTAGCGTTGCCTGATGTGTCCCCAACGGACGTTTTAAATTGCCAATTAACTGGGTTTTATTTCACTCGCTGACTTCAAACGGTTGGGCCAAAAACTTATCAATGTGTTGTTACCTAAATAACAGATAAAGCTCAACATATGGAGGGCAAGTTTTCTGTACATCTGGTATTTATTGCATGTTATTCGGCATTGGTAAACGGGCAAAACGTGCAGAAAACTGACCGACGGACTAAATTCTTCAGTCATTATATAAGCTATTAGTCGACCCGAACACGCGTAAACCGATTGCACCGCACTCATTCTAAACCTCTTGGTAGCTTTACCTAATCATGAATAAAGATTGTGTTACATTATATTTGAATGCAACACATGAATCACGTTGACTTACACATATTAGTAATTTTCTTGCCAATGAACATACATTAGGCTTAACTAGACGTATCCAGTACCCAAGAGATATAAAGCTAAGAAGATAACATTGACATTTCAAAATTGAGTTCGCTCATCGAACATGTTTACGTTATAACGGATGTTGCGGCACTATGCCACAGGACAGCCGTTTTTAGAAGAAAATGATTATCGATGTAAACGTGTTTAGCTTGTCAGTCATACGTTAATACAGATAACTGTGTATATGAACGGAGTCATCATTCAAACGTGTGGAATGTGTAAAGTTTCTTCCCAGGACGTTGTTATTTTCGAAAAGCAAACTTGTTTTCTTTAGTGTGCATTAAATCAAAATTAATTGTGTCCATTTTTCCACGTTAAAATTAAATAATGTATATAATAGCGTCAAGATCTTGATTATTATTATTTACATAATCCATAAAGTATCCATCCTTTAAAAAAGATTTTATTTATTAAAGATCGTATTGGCGGTAGTTCCCATAAATAAACGCATTGCAACTTTTTGTCTTCACAAACTGCGAATTAGTTCGCAGATAAACGCCGATTTTCTGTAATGAATTGTACATTATTTACGATGATGTCACACAATGAAGGTGATACTGTTTTTTTTCATTTCATCGGGCCTCCAACAGCTGTACTTCGAGAGCCTTAATAAACAATAAACCGATAACTTATGTACTGGTTTCACAAATTTATTAACATTCTGTGGTATGTTGTTTTATCATTAGGAAGTTATGTTGTCTACAATAAATGTTCATACAGTAAAGGCTAGCAGTTTGAAATTGATCGTTTTAAGACGATTATGAAACGTTGCATTAGTTTTATGTTTAATGGTGTGCGTTATGTACTGTGCTGTGTAATATTGTACTGTTCTGTGTTGGCTTGAACTACGTTAATCTGTGCTGTTTTAGCTGTGCTGTTTTGCATTGTATTAATTGCATGATATTGGTCATTTGCTTTAAAAAAAACTAGCCTATGTTATCAATAACGTGTCCTATGATGAACATGGAATCGCATTATTACCAAAATCGGTTAGTAGTTGTATGCGTTTGTTATTAGCTGTATATTGGTATTTAAACTAAGTATGACATTCTGACCATGACTTTCTTTTATTAGGTGTTTTTTGGTGAACGTTGTAAAAATGGTAAGCAATGTTTCGTATCTTTATTCGGCTTATTTTGTTCGTTATAACATGTTATGTGTTGGGGTATAGTTTTTAAGCCCTCGATGTGTATATGCGTGGGCTACGGCTGCTATGTTCAACATAACATTTTATTACGTAAGATACTTTCATTTCACAGCATACTGTAGTCGTGATTTAACGAGCAAGACACTCATTTTTGAATAATCATGTATATTTGTTATGCATCGACATGTAATAATAATAATACAAACATATTGAAATGTTTCAACAACGTAGGATGTTCGATACATTCATCAGTTTTTGGCGCTATGCCGTGCATCTTAACCTGATGCATAAACACAATCATTACTTTATACTTTTTAAAATAGCTTCCGTGAATCTAGAAAGGCAGATAACACGAAAGTGGGTGTAATGGATCGGAATTCAACTGGCATGTCTTGATTCTAAATCGAGTTAAGCATAAGTAAGACATTGGTAACACATTGGTTGAATGAATGATTAGGCTTCATGTGCATGTACGCCTCTAATGATAGTTTGTTAACATCGCATGGTAAGGCATATATAATCTTTATGCAATTGTTTATTTTATTTTCACCGTTGAATAGCACAGCCATGTTATTGACATGGAACTGTATTGATAGAAACTTTAATAGTTTTGAAATATTTTTGAAAACATTTATTAATAAACAATACATACAGTTTTTTATTTTTTTACAAGAAACGAACTTGCAAATACATACTGAATATGATATTGCCCATAAGAAAGGAGAGGTTATCTAGGAGCTGAATTGCATTGTGTATAATACACTAGCAATGCAGTGTTAACCGAATACTTCTGAAAAAAAAATATGTATAAGTTGTTGTAGGATGAATCATGTCGTTATAGAAGATGTCTGTGAGCATATTAAGAAGGCCTTTTTGTTCAATTCTTTATCTGTTTTAATTTAATTGGATATATCTGATACGTTTGTCAGATACTATTTACAAGTCTAATTAACTTATGTTATTTTCCTTATACAAATCAGTTATGTAGGCCATTCAATAATATTAACATTAGACGTATGTGTCTTTAAACGTGTACATATATTTTATCATCATATTAAAAATACGAAATGTATGTGTTTCCGACATCTAGATCAAATGATTCTTTGAAATTAAATGATCTCTTTCTATCATATTATCTCTGACAAGTACAAATACCTTTCGTAAACACGGTTTATCTATAAATATGACACTTGTTTGTTTAAAGAATATAATTATAAAATGGAGTCATATCAAGAATATTAATACTTTATCGATGGAAATATAACGGTTATAACAACATATGGTTGATTGTTCTTAAGCATCAAGATGCAACTGTATTATAATTCTAATCAATTACTTTGAGTGTTATCATATATTATTATTATCGCGGTCATGCAAAACCGAACATCAACATTGTAAACGCACCAATACACGCATGGCTTGAGTATTCAGAAATAGATTCGAGTACAGACAGGAGACTTGCACCTGGCTTTAGCACGCATCGATTCGCAGCTTGCGTACACAATGGCGAATACACGTAGACGCGATTCTTTTAGTAATTTAAAATCAAATCTAAACGAACGGCAACTTATGCGGCGTCTCATCTGGGACTACGCTGTTTGCCAAGGCCTTTTTTCTAGACGCTATGCATAAATGGGTTAATGACAGTCATTATATATCATGCATTCGAATGACATAACCGGCAAAATTAATGTAAGTTTACATACATTGGTAAAATCAAATAGAAACCTGAACATACCAGAAACATACGTTCAACAACGTATTGAATTGTGTGAGACACATTAATATTATTGCATTGTACATATTGTGTAAGAAATTGACAGTTTTAATGTTGTTGATATTTAGCATCACACGTTATGTGTCGTAAACGCATAACTGGTATTATACTGATAACACATGCGATATGTCTTCAGTGAACTCCGAAAGCAAAATATCATTATAGGAGATTACTGACAATTTTTTGTACAATTTAAAAAAATGATGTAACGTAATGTTACCGATACCGTCTGGAAAATTTTGAAGAGTACATTTTAAAGGTGTAGAATATTCTTAACTGGATGTATTGTCCATATACATTTTATACACTGGCGTGTCTTGACATGAATGACTTTCTGTGTGGTTGAATCGGATCAGTCGCGAAGCTCAGTGTGAACACCAAGTATCATAAATTGCAACGCTGATCGGTATGAAAACTGAGTGCACGCCTTGACGTCTGATCCAGTTTTGGACTAGGTACGAACTTATATTACGTATACCCACATGTCCATGCTTTAACTATCAACTACTTGTCTAAACATAAAATCGACGTGAATACGCGATTTTTTATTGTTGTCACAGTCTTCTGAACAATGGGTAATGATGAGCTGAAATGATTTACAATAATAAGGATAAATACTATGGTAGTTTGATTTCTCGACGATCTTTGTACACGTAACAAAGTGGTCGTTTAAATCACGTAATATCGATTTAAAACATAAAAAAATAGAAGATACATCGGTGTGTGGACGCTCCATCACTCTACGCATACTAATTAAGACACCATTGTGGTTTATTTTTTAGTTAAAACAGACCTTGTGTCCCGCTCTGTTCAGATTATGTATTGAGTTTGTTTTATGATTATCCGCAAAACATGTAGCTGCATGTAGTTTTGTAGATTGAATTTAAAACAGCAAACAGTCAAAACAATGTACATGATGAAGTTCCGAACGAAATTCCTTAACTTGTAGTTCTGTATCCCAAAGCAAATGTAGATGTCAATTAAAATATTAAAACACAAATAATGTGTATCCAGATCAGTAAACGTAGGTAATTACAGCATCCAAAACAAGATGTATATATTACATTAAAGAGGCATTGCAACGGTAACAATTGTATTTCTTGAAATGAATTAATGTATTGTTGTATGAAGATGCAAAAGTATATTAAAATTGTTAATGAAAACACAAACAATGAAAAGTGTTGTATACCGATCGACCTGATCGATTACATATTAGGTATTTACGGCAAACCCGATATTATATAATAACTGTTATAAACAGTAAATGTTCGCCGTTAACAGAGTCATCTGACATAGATTAACATCAGATTATAATCGTTATAATAAGTCGTTATTTATAGATGCTCATATTATGGTATGTATTGTTTTCGCATTCTTATATATCATGTGTTTCATATTTAGGGGTACAAAATAAATAAAAAAACTTATAAGACATTTAAAACTAGTTTCGAGACTGAACCTTACCTTAAACGTGTTGGTATGACAAGGCTAAGAAGATGTGCAATAGCTATATTTAGATGCCTGGTAACACCCCCCTATAAAACAAACAGGAAGATACGAAGAAGTACCCGAGCATGAACGGACTTTCCCACTTTAAAGCCTGCTATGAAAGTTTTATTCATCGTAAAACTATAATTTATTTATGATACTTTCAAACTTTTATCTATCTGTACATTTTAAAATGATAAAAGATGTTGATATCAATATATTTCTGTCTATATTCTCTATTAATTCAAATTGAATGGCTTTGTACATGTAATTGTTTACATTTTAAATCATCTATCTTTAATAATATTTGATTAAATGACTCATGTTGTAATTATACAAACAATTATAGAAATGAGACTTAAATATCTGTCTGTCGTTTGTACATTGAAGTAATATTTAATACCCTAAAATACTAGATCATAATAATGCCCACATCAAAATACGTTCTTTACTAGTAAAAAACTCACACCAGATACAGAAATTGTTGCGCGGTTTCTTTACAAGTTAGGGCAAGGTACGTTCCAACTTTGAGAGAATTTACTTGTATAAAATATTTTCTAACATATGCGTCAAGACATAGCAATATTTTCTGAAAAGTACAGAAGAAAGTGACGTAATTGAGCAATTCCAAAGTAAATCACCTACTCGGGAAATCGATTAAGCAGCGGTTTGCTCCATGAGTGAAACATACTGTCATGTTCAGACCATGGTGAGTATAATTTCCCGTTATATGGGACAATTTCGCCAATTGCAGCGGTACTGATTTAATTGTTCGAAATTCGTTTTTTTCTCTAAGTTGACATGACCACACATTAACCGATCCTAGCTTAATAATGCCAATCTTACAAAGCAGCTTTCTGTTATCGCCAGCAACAATCCACTTAGAAATTCAATCAGTGCGCAAGTAATGCGTCTCCTCTATGATAATTGAACGCAACATTTGTAAAAAATTTGAAGATTGTAAACAAATATGATATTTTCTTAAAAAAATAAATTAGATACATGCAATACAAACGAGATGTCATATTACGTACTAAATAGATTTGATAGAAGGATTTCGTGAGCTTAATGTTCAAACGTAATTACGAATGTTTGGTTGGCAACCATGCCATGAAAAATTGTTTCACAATTTGTATGTGTTTGACGTAGGTCAATCATGTAATATTATACCATACTTAAGTCAAATATTAGGTTAGTTTGGAGTACAAATAAGTTAATGTTACGACGCCAAGAATCTCAAAACTGGGGAGTGGTTCCGGTTTTCAAACGAATCTGCATTCAACATATTCATAATTTGACCAACATTTGCTAATGGTGTATGCTATCGTCCTGACGTTTAGCACAATAAACATGCGGAAATACACAATAAACACCAACAAATGCCATTAATCGAAGCAAACATGGCATAATGGTTCTGCGCTCGACAGCTTATTCTGTGTATTCTTAGATTACGCCAAGTTTAATCTATGGGGTTATTTCTACAATGTTAACCTGCTTTAAATATATTACTGTCACCGAACGCATTATTGAAAAATAAAACAATATTAGAGATACATTTGTTTATGGGCTTTTGAATACGGATAAGCGATCTGCAAATTTAGAGCGAAACCTTAACTTTTCCTATTCAAGCATCAAGTGCCTTCCGTTATCGGTGATCGATTACTTTAATGCCAAAAAAGAACATATCTGTTTTGGGTACAGTGTTGAACATAAATACGATTCTAAATCGTAGCGATGCTTTCTTATTTTTCTCACTGCATTCGTTATAAAAAAAACACTGATCGTATACTTGATTTATTTGAATAATTGTGCGAAATTTTTAAATATCACCCTGCTGAAACGGTTTATTTTTTACATTCGTTTATTTGTTATTCTTTACTTATTTCTGCTCGAAACACAATTGAAATTTTGATATTAATGTTCTTGTTATAAACACTTACATTTCAATGAGTTTGTTTTTAGAAAGCTTTGAGAAGTAAAATTGTCAACACGTAACAAATCTATAATACCAATTTGAAAAGGTAACACCAAACACCTAGTACATTTACTCGACAAAAATTAACTGTCTTTACCTATTAGGCCATTACATTGCCTTTAAAATTAGTAAAATATCACTCAAGAAGTATCACTTTATAAATCTAAAATTAAATAAAATACATACTTTTAATCATGTATACGTCACGTTTAACTTGTTTATTTAAATTGCCAATCTAGATTTCAATAATTGAATCCCCTTTAGAAGGTCAACTTAAGAAAAAAAAGAAAATTGTCTGAAACAGTATTATCTAATTTTAAGTCATCCGAATATGCATTGAATAACACGTCCTTAAATATCGTCAACGCAGATAAGATGAACCCCTTCCATTTCCATCATCAGGAAAAAAAACAGCATCATCAAATAGTCCGAAACAAGTCATCTGCCTTTTCAAAATACATCCTTTGTGTAATTGATAAAACAAATACGATAAACTCCAAATAAATGCAAGCCTCATTCTACTCACTTTCGATTAAGGAAATGTTATAGAGGATTCAGTTTTGATCGTCATCAAAGATTGTTGTGTGGCTAGAAAATATTTTATTGATATGATAACATCTTTTAGACGTCAAATTATGTGTACCTCTTTATTGAAAGAATACAAAATTTTGAATAAAACTGTGTTCTTAATGCAGGTACTTACGTACCCGAAGAGAGAGGCTTTCTGATTAAAAGTTGTTAAATAAAAAACAACTCAAGTTTCTTTGCTTATCGATATTTATCACAATGTACATCATTATTTATGTTTCCAAACATTACGGTATAAGTAGGTAAGCAGCTCTGCTCGATACAACATTGGAGGATTTGGATTCAGTCTTATTAATATTGGGGAAATTTCATATTTGGGGTGTTGATTATGGTGCAAGTGTTAAATTACCGAGAATAATGTATCAGTGAGATTTGATAAAATACTGATGACGAGCATCTAAGGTTGGCAGATTGCACACGAAAATAACGATTGTGTCAACGATTTTCGTTCGCATTTAACACGCATTTTATATTTATTGAACGAAAATGTGCACTTAATATTAAACAAACAATTCCAGAGGTCTTATGGCATTTGCATTGATAATGTAGTTCAGTTCAATGGTTCGCTGATACTCCTTTCACATACATTATTAAACCAGTGTTTAGTATATGCATATGTAAACACATTTAAACACGCATCGATACTGATATGCGTAATACTTTTTTTCAAATAAAGTATTATTAAATCAGTGTTCCTTTCATACATGTTGTTACAAATTCCCATTCGTGTTTTTCGTTTTAGCAAGCTAGAATATTGGGGCCGAACATCTTTGAATAGTTGTAATGTAAATCATGCTTTTCTTACTTGACAGCTCAAAACATGTTACATATTATATAACAAAATAACTTGAAATTTACTCGTATAATATATATAATTACTTATTCTCATTATGATTGTTGAATGCATAACATTAATTATGTTGACTAACAGTAAAATAAACTAATAATGTCTATGCCGTATTACGTTTATTAGACTCGCAAAGGGATATCCTGTTCCCAAGATACTCTATCGTTCGTACAGTAATTATGAGGTTGTCTGAAGTCGTTAACTTAATGCTGGAATCTTATAAATGATGTTCGCGGTAGCATTCCACAAGGATTAGAAGAACGTGTTTGTCAACGATAAAAGCATTCAACGATTGTATATAAATAACTGAGAATAGAAACATTCACGGAGGAAACATGTCGCATTGATTTATTCTAAAGTATATATATTTAGATAAAGGCCAATAAATATAGATTTTGGTTAAGACAAAACCCCATACAAGGTAAAAATGAGATTTAAACTCATGCCGTTAGCGTTTTAATGGTATGTGTTACTTTTATGGAACACGGGCACTTTTATGCCAAGTGTGTGCGAATGTATAGCGTTTTTTTTTTCAACTTAGAAAAATGGAATTAGGGTATTGAGTTTCTTTCCCCTGCGAAAAACAAATTGGACACTCAATTGAAAAATAGCGCACTGGCTGTCAGTTTTATACGAAAATAAGAGACAAGACAAGCGTTTTATTCGAATTCAATACCGAGTGCATATTTTTTTTTTAATTAAATACATTAGTGGTCTAATTGTTCTGGTTATAGTTTTAACAGAAAAAATGCAAACATTGACTTAAATACAATATACATGCCACGTTAAATACACATGGAGAGTGACATTTTTCATTTAATCAAAATCAAGTTTAGGCGGAAATTGTCGTCCATGAATAACCTCTGCGGACTGCAAAGGCTTATGTGGGACGACACTTTACGCACATGCATGAAACCAATTTTCACACAGCCGGGCTCATAGTCACGACATATATTCAAAATAAATTTCGGATTCAAAGGTTATGCTACATATAAAATTATAAGTAACACTATCTTGCATAGTAGTATTACTCATATATGCATGTTTAATCACCTAAGGACATGTGCGTACATTAATTATTCGCGAGATAATGTATTTCATATGATCGTGTATCAAAGTGACGAACAATGATGCCACGGTACCGAACTTAAGCGGGATTTGGGAAAGCTTCGTAAGCGGCCCGTTTATCTCACTCGGTAGATCACTCGCCATGTAGTCAGAAGTCCCGGGTTTGAGTCCCGGACTCCCTGCACTCTTTTAATCAACCGGCGACAATAACATAAAATGTAATGACATATTATGTAAATAAATATTCAAAGGCATAATTAAAAACGATGCACGTGTATATTGAAAATCATATCAATATAATTCTACTGAGAAGAATATGATTACCATTACCGTAAACCTGGTCTATCTGTTATTACTGTTATGTCGCCCGTTAGTAAAACATTATAATTGCACAATTACTTCCGTCGTTACTGAAACTAGTGTTTACCACATTATTCGTATATTTCGCCGTTTTATTAACTTTATTCATTAAATTTATTTGTTAAATGCCGCTCACTTTCCAGCCATGTCAGCAAGAAAGTTACTAGCGTTTATTTCGTGTTGATATTCGCTCTTTATCTCGACTTAACTCGCTGCGAAATTTCTTCGCGGGATGACCTAATTAAAGTTCCACTAAGAAAGTATCTTACATGAAATTGCAAACGAAAACATATTTCTGTCTGATGTTCTATCAGCATGGAGTGATGTCACTCATAACCTAGAAACCCAAACCAGCAGTAAAACTATTTTATGGAACAATAAAGACATAACTTCAAACAATAAGACGTTTTTCTATAAAGATTGGTTTGAACGAAGCATTAAATATGTCGACCAATTATATGACTACAGAATTAAGGGTTTCTACTCTTTTGATGATATATACTACATATACGGAATACCTTCAAATAATTTCCTAAAGTACTACACACTAATCAAACGCATACCCATACATATTAAATCTGAAATCAATACAAATAATACACCATGTACTCAAACAACATTCGTAGAAAACATACTTGGAAGAAAAAACAAAACGAATAAAATATTTTACACACTACAAATTAAAAACCCTACAGAAAACTCCAAAACCCAAAATAAATGGCAAGTCCTTTTCGGAGAAAATGTACTTAATTGGAAACACTTATTTACCATGCCATATAAAGCAACTATTGAAAGCACACTGAGAAATGTTCAATATAAATGCTACAAATAAATATTTCTTTAAATGCAAATTATCTAACTCAAATCTGTGTTACTTCTGCGGTGAAAACATCGAAACTATAGAACATCTTTTTTTGGAGTGCAAACACATCCAGCCTATTTGGAATCAATTAGTATCTTTTCTTGAACAACAGCAACTAAACGTTAAACTATCTTTCTTAAATGTAAGTTTCGGAATTTACTCATTGAAATCAATTGACTGTAATAACATTGTGAATTTTATTCTTATATTGATGAAATATTTTATCTTTAACATGAAGTACAAAAAACAAGTACCAAATCTTAATTGTTTTGTCCATAGTCTTAAACTAAAAATCCAAATTGAGAAATAGCCCTCAGTAAAGCCACATTACAAATCTTTGAACAAAAATGAAATCGGATTAAACTCTAATAATGTTTGTCCACTTATATACATTTCGGTCTAATGTTAGTTTATCTTTCTAAAATATTTTTTTGTATTTTTTTTTAAAATCTTATAAGATCATTGTGAATATACAACAAAACACACAAGTCCAGTATGCTTTCTTCCCACTTTATACAACTCATCATTTTTCATAACTTTTCTTCTGTTGTTCTTTTCTTTTCTCTTAAAAAAACAACACCTATCACAAACAACCAAAGAAAAAACATATTAACCCATTTTTTTTTATCTTAAGGAAACCAAACAAATTATATTATATTAGCATATCTTGTTTAACATGTCTGAACTTTATTGTTTTGTACAATCACTTTGTTGTATGATCATATACATGTATACATTGTTTGTATTATATTGAAAAAAAAACAGAAAAAAAAGGAAAAAAAAAAGAAAAGAAAGTGTGCGAGGTGTTAAGTCGAGATTCAAAGCGAATTTTAAAACGAAATAAACGCAAATCATATGTGTACTGATACGGCTGGAAAGTAACCGTCATTTAAAAATAACAACAAAAGTAATAAAGGGTATATAACGTCGAAAAATAACTCTCTCGACATGGACGTCGCCATCTTGACTATCACGTGATTATCCCATCTGTTAATATTAATACGATACAATAGCATTTGAAGGATCACATAATATTTGTTGTTAATAAATAGGTTGTTATTTGTTATTATATGTATCAAAACATGTTTTTTATTCCAATGAAAAACTTAAAGATCTTATCTATTTGGAAGGGCGTATCTGTTAATATTGATGATTACTGAACATGCCTAAATAAGTTATAATTTGGGATTGTTTTTTTATCGTATTAATGCGCCCGCTACAATCAATGTTCCATTAGAGAAATACTGGTGCTTATAACACTAAATCGAATTCGATAATTTTCTTTTTACATTCAAGCTGGAATTGCGCTTTGTGTAAATAGATAATTTCGTTCACTTAAATACTCATCTTTATTATTGGTATGTGCATGTTAAACATGGCACTAACAATAAGATAACAGATAATAAGTATAGCTGTGTAAAACCCATTGTAAGCAATACTTGACACACCACCATGACGGCTGTGGATAAGGCCAAATGAGGAATAGGGTAAACATAAAAGTGCAACACCTCTGTTAAGGTTGGTCTACATTTTATTCTAATAATGTTATATTTCCCTGATGTACTATCATGCCATGCAAACGTTTTACGTTTTCAACACCCTTGAACAATTTATCTCAGATCAGTCCGATTAATACTGGACTCGACACAGTGGATTGTAATCGCCATGTCCTTAGTGGAAATTATTTTAATTACCTAAAAAAACTGCAATTTACATATTTAACGTAAACACTTAACATCGGTGTCATATAACGGTATCGGGGATATAATGATTTGTTATATGAAAATAATAACTCTTTACAATAAATAATGTTTAAATCTGTATGCGTTTAATACATTATGTTAGACAACTAATCACATGAAAACAGACGGAGGTATTTTCTTACAGATTCAGCATTTTACCGGAACGCACATAAGCCGATCTTGTTTCACTTATACTAATTTAACATGCGACTATATATAATTGTGAGCAATAACTTAACATTCGCCATCAGTCTCAATAAGGATTTCCCCTCTAATGATTGTTGAATACAACAAATGTCGGATGGTTAAAAAATATATTATGTTTTTCTCTGCCAATTCACATATTTTAGACTCAAAAAGTCACATGCAGTTCCCATGATACTTTATATTACGTTCAAAACATATTTAGCTGTCTGATTGTGTATGTCCAATGTTTGTACGTAATAAAGGATGTTTTGCAGTAGTATCCCATAGGGAAGCCTTTTAGAAAAGAACATTTTTATAAATATTTATGGGTTTTACTTGAAATAACAACCTAGTGCAATACTGAGAATGCAAACGTTGTTTGAAGTAAAAGTTCGAATCATTAGAATATATGTTAAAGTTCTTATTTAAGTTTTATTTCTAGCTGTTTAAAAGACATGCAGACAGACAGTGCGGGCGTGCGGGCGGACGGACACACGCAGATACAGAGACACCTTGACAGACATATAACATTCCTGATTATTTAATAAAAAAGTTTAAGGAGAAAATATTGCTTATACTTGTTTAAATAAGCCGTTGAATATTCAAATTAAATTTCGAGATTGTCATGTGTTTCTGTTAATGTTTATATATAATTTGGATACAACTGGATATGCATAACAGTAAAACGTTTAATGAAACATATGATAATTTTATTTTAAATAACTATTCGCTTCATTACTTGATGAACGATAACACATTAACGGATGGAAGCAAAAACGATTCTGGGCCCTTTTAACTTCAAAACATTACGTATGTATTTATGCACAAACATTATTATGTTCTGTCACGGAATTGAATGCTTTCTAAGATTTTATGTTATTCTTCTTTTGGTCTAACCGTGCTAGAGACTCATTTTTCTGTTTCAATTTTTAATAAACATTATATTTAAAATAATATGTCGTACAAGGTTGTTTTGTATATAAAGACACATTAATACTTATACTTCTCTTTCAAGTGTTAAATGCTTCATTACAGCGTACAAAACAGCAGATTGATATACGAAAAGCAACTTGCGTATTTTATCTAAGTTAACGGTTTAACATTTCGCTTTTGTTTCGGACATCAACTTTGTTTTGTTTTGTGCTGTGAAGAATGCGCTTGACCAGTGTTAACTTGATGGTAATGGGCCACTGACTATAAATTAAGGGACTTTTATAGTGACATACGTCATTGGGTTCTTTCTGGCTGTCGCAACTACTACAGTTTTATGTATTTATATGTATAAAATATTTTGTATGTGCAGTCCTCCGTTAAATATAAGTTCGAAAATATTAGTAATTCAACGTAAGGCTTTATTAGCACAGTGGAGTTGGATTTTATAAACAGTATGCTTAACAATGTGCAATGCAAATTATTTAGTATGTTGATACTCATTACAGTACCTAGACCCAATCTGTTCTCAAACGTAGCACATAGGAAAACAATGTGTTATTTCAGATTTCAGAGCCGTTATCTAGCGAGTCGGACGATGTATTTATTTAAAATATTGTTCTGTGTCATACACTCACATTTCTCACCATAGACCATCTCTTATTTAATGCACAAACTGTGTTGCAAATTGTTTTGAAAACTCAGAAAATCTTAATTAAGGTTAATTAAAATAAACTGTAACATTATTATTCAATGCGTGTGTATAACGCTTGCATCGCCTAAGAAACGTTCAACAAAGTATTCATAATTACGTAACGGAAAACAAGCGGATCTTATATTGGCCAATAGTGTTTTTCGTATTTTTAGTACCGTTATTCGTTGTAGATTTGCGGTCATTAGACCATGCCTAGTAATAAACATCAATTTGTAAAAACAAAACAACATATTTTGAGTGAACATGTGAATAACGATTACTCATTCATCCAGGGATATTGATTATTTTGTATTTGAGGTTTGTATGCACTGGTAAATAACTTAAACACATTCACAAAAAAGTAATGACCTATTAATGAAAAAAGAAAAATCTGTTCAGATACGTTCAAGCACGATCATCTAGCATAATATGTATGCACTCGATGTTATTTAATAAAATGTTGATTTTATGTTTGATTGTAAATAATATTGTACGTTTATTGTACGTTCTTTAATAACTACATTTGCTCTTGTCATGGAATTGTACAATTAAACATCAAACAATCTAACGAGGTGAATGAAAATAAATCTAAACATGGAAGGCTCAATATTGTATATTGATTATGCATTTGACACATAATTATCACAGAAACGTGTTTTACATAGCTGCTAATATATTCTGTCTTGAACAATACATTGGATTGAAATATAATCTAAAGCGGTGTGGTGGGTTGTCTATAAAAATAAATTACATAGGAATTATGCAGCAAGCGTCTTCCGTTGACGAAGCGATTTACCATAAACACTAATTTGTTTATAAATGTGAGCAGACTTCGGTCATCTGTTCAATAACATCGGTCGCTTAATATTTCCCGACGCAAATGTCGCTTATATTGATATCTTACTTTGGTTCAACGCGTTTGTTTATGAAACAAATCATTCATAATAAAGTATATATGGTAAGAGCAATATTTTGTCCATAATTGATTCTCTCCTGTTTATTAACATATTAATGTGTTTTAATTTGTTTTGTTTATAAACAAAACGAGATGATGTGAATAAACTTGCATTGAGGGTCCTTCTGTGATCTGATTAATGTGTACATCTGTACATGTAACTTTACTGGTACAATATACATATGTATGGATTACTATTAACGTGTGGTAACGACACACACAGTTGCTATTGCAGATTGCTTATTGCTTACGGTTGCATATATGCATGGAGTGTTATTTAAGCTGTGTATTTGCTTAGTTGCTGCAAATTTAAAAGTCTAAGAAAAAGGTTTGACATTTGGCATTTATTAAATTTATAAATGTGTCTTTAATATTGCTATAATATCGTGTGAGTATGATTAGATGATTAAATGTGTTCAATATTATATTGTCCGTGAATCAAGCACTATCTTCAACTATTTGGAACCTATATTTATATTGTGGTCTTGTTGTCTTTCCTTGTAAGAAGTCGATACATTTTTTCATGGCGAAGAGTTAATCGGTGTTGAACATATTTATGTTCCTTTATCCAGCTATCTAACACTGTAAATACATGTATCAGTCAATCATCCTATATTTCTATCATTTATATCGAGTTCAGTACCAAATTAAGGCGCAATAAAACTCCATAGACAATGTGAATAGAGATATTCCTGTCTCATGGTTCTTTTATTTATATTTAAACCAATCGAACTATTCACTCTACTATACAGGTCACTGCATACTAAATTTTTCACGATTAAATCGTGAACCATTCCCTAAGACCGTTAAATGAATATTATTGTTCGTTTAAACCTGTTCAACCAAGCTAAACGACACAGTATATACACGTTAATTCTGTTATAATAAGTAGGTAATTACTAAGTGCAAATTGCCTTACTGTTTGACATACTAACCCGACGATCATGAGAACAAAGCTTGCTTAGTGAAAATTAATTGTAAGTCTCGAGGTAACTTGTACTTATAACATTTGATTTTTCATATTGCGTGAGTGATTTTTGGATAATACTTCTTTGTGTTTTAAATAAAGTAACATGTGCAATATTAGGATTCTCTTCTACTGGTCGTTCTCTCGTGCGAGTATTTGTCTTTTATGTGATACATATCTTTTACACTATATAACAATCATTATGCACACAATTTATTTGAAAGTTGGTTTTACGCGACCTGTGAGCCGTCTGTGTTGCAAGCTAAACTGCCAACGTCTAGTTTTTCTGGTGATACGATGATACAACATTCATGATTGACCTGACATTGTTGAGCATATCCGCTTTACTTGTATCATCCGCTACAAAACTATTAGTTTGTTCATCGTAAAGAGGTGGTATTGTGTTAGTTGTGTTAGAAGGGACAAATGTTCGCAGTGTCTTCCACCAGTCTTTAGCGGAAAGGTCTGATGACTTAAGTTTTTTAGCAATATTGTAAAAGTATTCGATTTTCGAGTTTCGTAATAGTAAAACAACCTCATTCCTTACACGACAGAAGTTTGACTAGTGAATATCACTCTTAAATTGTTTTGCTTTTTGGTAAAGGCGCTTCCGTTGTCGAATTTTTTTCTTTATGTTATTGTTTATCCATGGAAGATCACGCAAACGGATACAAACATTTTTGTTCGGAATACATATACTTGCAATGTTCAATATTGTTTTAGTTAAATTATCTGCATATATATCAACATTTTCGGATTTATGTAGATCCCAATTAGTATCCGACATCATTTGTCGTAGTTTCGAATAATCTCCAATGTCATAGCGCCAGATATGTCGATAAAACATTTTGTACCTGGGTTTTGTAAATTTTAATGTTACAAAAACAGGGCAGTGGTACCGAACGGTTTGGTTTAAAAAGGGTTCGCCTGTTCCAGAAAGTAGTACATTATTTCGATTACTTACAAAAATTAGATCAATAATGGAAGATGTGCGTTCAGTATAATATGTTGGTTCGTTAATGAGTTGCGTTAATTCATATTGTTGTTATTAAAATTAACATCAAGCATTATAGGGATAATACACGTTTTTGAGGGCATGATCACTTGAGAGCGTCCGCAGATGATCATGTCCGAGAAAATGTGTATTTTCGCTAGTATTGCATAAACAAATCAAACATAGCAAACTAAATTGAAATAACATTGAAAACAATATTTCTTGTTCATTCGAAATCGACAAAATAATTCGATTATTTCATATGACGTCATACAGTTCGATGTTGTGTTTTACATATTCCTCACTCGGTCATCATCAGAAATGACGAATAGTGGATTAATGCAAATTTGAAATGCAGCCGCGCAAAGTAAGAAATGAGGGATTGTTTTGGAATTTACTGGTCGTGACGGATAAATATATCGTCAGAATAAATCATGGGTTTCATAGATGTTTCTTACGTACAGGTCTATCTTATTTCGTTCCAACTAAATTTTGTAAACATTATACTGCCAACATATTGTCACTGAAGTATTTCAAGCATACAGCAGGAGCTTTGAAGGTACATAAACACTTACATTTACAGCATAGTCTTTTGAAAGTGTTGAGTAAATAACCTTAACTTCATTGACGTTGCCAATAAAATAAATATGTTGTAAGAAAGTGCAGATAGTATAATTTGAAAAGTGGATTGAAATATTCATTGCCTTTATCCCTGCATGCATGAGGAAACTCGTGCTTGTTCAGTTCCCCATTTATGCTTGTAAATTCGTCGAAGGCTGGAGAAGGGAAGTAACTGCGCGTGGACTAGTTTATGGATATGAAAAACACATAACTGGGCTTGAACGGCACGTGAATCGCCATGTTAATACACGATTTCTCTCGTTCAAGCCCTCCTGTTGCCAAGTTTCTGCACCCCGCCAGAAGGCATTATAGATAGTGTTTATGCAATAATATGCGTTTAAGACACAAAATGTACATGCATGTACATGTTCATTATCATAATAGAAAGAAGGTCCCACAATTATATAGCGCAAAACAACGCTCACACAAAAACAAGTCTTTGGCTTGGAAAAGGCAAAAAGTCCGTCAGTGATTAATAGTGATAAAACTGTTGTCTGGACAGATACTATTTGTTGTGCAAATATATATTATGATAGGGGTGGAAATAATATATATATTTATAGGTTTGTGCTTTTAAGATGTTCAAATATTTTGTCTAAATTTCCCACAATACATTAGGCTATCCGTTCTGTTTTGTAAGTATTATCTTCCATTCCTATCTCGACGCCATCTTTTCAGACTGTTTATTTGTAATTGAAATGTGAATAAAGCGCCAGCTTGACATCATCTGCGAAAAACAAGTATAGTATGTAAGGTATATTATAAGAGACAAATATCCTTGGTCAACAATCTGCTCGTAAAAGAATCAATGTTTATTTATTAACAGAGCACAGACAAACATGAGCAGAACCTGATTAGTCCTCTAGACTGGTACCAATATTAAATCCGAAATAGTGCAGTAAATCTGATTTAAGTTCTTTTAAGTTGTTTGGTTAATTGGAACATGCACAATTTTACCTTTTGTACGAATATGTATAGACATAAATTGTGTTTTAAATGATCTACCCTATCAAATGCATTTAAAATATTGCTTTTATGCACTACAAACCCACGCCTACTTTAGCAAGAGGCGTTATCGTAATAAAATTTAATGAAAATAATTTGGCAACGAATTGATAGCATTTTTTTAGTGCTGTCTGGGCTTCATCAGCGTTATGATTCATTGCAGTCGCCTTGCAAATGCGATTATTAAGAGCACTATTAAACGTCGTTGATCATAACTTGTTTGCATACACGCATCAATAGTTAAATGGTTCATATGATGAGCCTGATTAGCAAATATGGTTTAATTGTACTTTTGAACCAACTTTCCCAGAATTAACCAGTTTGAAATGCAATGTTAAAAATATTTAATTGATTAGGTAATTAAAGGGATTGTGTATGCCTATAAAACTTATTACTTATTTCATAAACACCACATTTTGTTCAACCTGTAAGACAATTACTAGATCAAAACTAACTTATCCGGTAGGCATGTAGCTGTAATCATATTCAGCTTGATAACGTGTTACTGATATATATTTATATACCTTGATTAACCAGAAAACAACCTAGTAAGACAGAATTTAAACAACACTTTTTTATTTATGGTTGTACAAGTTTTAATAATGCTAGTGTATTATAAATGTTAGCAATTTCCATAAAATCTTTGGATATCTTTCGAATTTAGTAATTTAGTTTTCATTTCAATTTGTTATTTTAAATGTCTTATTATGACTACCCTATTTACTTGAATATATGTTTCACATATGTATTGAATGCTAAATCAATGACATACTTTAATCATTTTAGTGCTGTTGATTAACTCAACTCATATTAATATTTTTCTAGCTTTGTTAAGTATGCGTTTTATGTACTTTTGTGCAATCCGCTAATTCATGATATACATGTGTAATTAAAATATTGCTTATTTTTATCTAATTCTTATTTTTAAAGTATTTTCTGACTACCAAAACACGTTCTTAATTAATAAAAAATATGTGTTAGGTTCATATTAATTTTAATTATTGTACATTTACTTTCTATTATTACAATTTTTTTTATGGTTGTCCTTTATATGAGTTACATAAGAAATATTTAAAAATGTTTATAGACATTGTTACTGTAAATGATCATATTCAATATCACTAACAATTATTAAGTAAGAGAAGTATAAAAATAACTAAGCAGTAAAAATAGTTTAGTTAATAACACTAAGATCATTATTTATTAATTGTTTATAACTTCCAAGTATACATTTCAAAAGGTCGTTGAACTATGTCATTCTAGCTTTATTTTGTCGCGTTATATATATCCGCCGCAAATCTAATAATGTTCTCCGTTCCAGGTTCATGGCAGCCTGGTCGATGTCTTGTGTCGTTGTTAACATGTATACGTGAGTTCATTGAACAAATATGTTTTGAAGGACAAACAGTATTTACCGTTCATTATAATTTTAAAGGGGAATTTTCACCTTTGGGTAAATTGACATCATTAAAAAATGTGTTTCAGATTCGCAAATTGCGGTTGTAGTTATGATATTTATGAGGAAACAGTAATACTGAACATTTACCGTGCTCTAAAATACCCATTATATGCATCTTTTGAAGATTTAAAAACATGAAATTTATAACGGTTGCGACGCGAAACGATTGAATAATTTGGAGAGTTTTGTTGTTGTCGTTGTTGTTTGTGATACTACGAGGATTGCTTATTAAAAGTATAAAATTCATCGAATATTGTGTGAGGACGGTTAGCCGAGTGGTCGAAGCGGTAGACTTTTACTCCATTTACTCCAGGTGTCAGTGGTTAGAGCCTATTTGAGGGTTACTTTTTTGCTTTCTTTAATTGTAGTCATGTTTTTACTAGTGCTTTTAAGATCCAATGTTTACATCGATGTAAAGCATTACATGACAATCTTCAAAACATGCCAAAATCTGTGAAAAGGCCCCTTTAAAGGGACTGTCAACCACGACGACGAAGAAAAGAAAAGTTGAAAATACCGTATTTTTTTACTTAATAATAATTAGTTTATATTGATTAACATATCACGACTGGTGTATTACATTACTTGAAAAAAGTTGTTAAATTTTTATATTTTCAGTATATTCGGTAACAAATTTTACTGGGTATGTCTACCAGTTAACTACCAGTTAACTATAAATAACACCAGTAGATTGATCATCATCGTCACGGTGTAAACCCAGGAATGCACATTGTGCATGCGTAGTGAATTGCATTTTATAAATAAAATGATCAATCTACTTGTGTTATTTATAGCGTGTATATCGTTTTGTCACCCATTTTCGCGATGTACTTTCGATTTCACATCGCGAAATTTAATTACCGAATATACTGAAAATATGAACTTTTTTTCAAGTAATGAAATACACCAGTTGTGATATTTTTATCAATATAAACTAATAATTGTAAAAAAGACGGTATTTAAGAACTTTTCTTTTTTCGTCATTTCGTGGTTGACAGTCCCTTTAAGGCACTTTAAAACAGTATAATTATGATGATTGTGTATGGATTGGGCTTGACATAAATATAAAATCCGTGATTTGAATATGTTCTTTAACAATGGGTACTTGCCATTTCATCAAATTATTAAACCTAGCTTGACGCAATTAACGTAGAGGTCGTATTTTTAAGTACACAATTATTTAAGACGACCGTGCAAACCTTCTTTCTCTAGCGACTACTGACCTTTCATATTTCATGCAATGACGGTATCACAGAGAAATTGTGGTGTTCATGCTATGTTAATGCATTTAATTGGATACATGCATGCGCGTATTGTTAACCTATCCCTTAACTTCAAGTACACGTATATATTGTTTGTATATATTAACTGAATATTTCATGTATAATATAGTATTATAGTATGATTTCCATTAGAAATACTTGTAATATGGCATTTGTATGAACATATTTCAATGGTGTATTAATAGTGTATGTAGCATGTTGTTGTTTTAAAACACATCTTCGTATTTTATATGAACTGCTTAGCACTTTATCCAATGAATCCATCAATTGCACTGGAATATATAACATATACCAGAGCTTATGGCATTTCCCTTAGATGTATCAGTGAGTGTCTGTTGTGAGATTCAGTCCATTGGTATGTATGCGTACAACTGTGACGTCATACATGAATTACCCAATCAGTATGAGAGAGATACAATTAAAACGATGTTTATTGGTCAGATATCAAAATTTGTGTTATAGCTTGCACATTGCTGACCATGATTCCCTTCGCAAATCGACTGGCTCAATACAAACGCCATTTATTGTTGTAGTCTGTTTTTTTTTATACTATTTACGTGTTTCAACCTGGTAATGTTTTGGTTTATTATTTGTTAATCCATTTTTCTTCTTTTAAAATGACTTTATTTATTTTTTAATAAATGAATTAATGAATTGTTTGATATTGTCTTTGTGGTGCGAATGTTTTGACATGTTGTTATTTCGAGTTATAAGTGTATAACTTTTAATTTCTGTTTACACGTTTTTACTACAAAATTATAAGCTTCCTGATATATCTTCGGGCGTCTTCGTAAACTACTCAAACCTAGACACAGTTTTTTATATGTATTACATTCACAGACCCAAAGGCATGTATGTAATTGCAAACGAAAATGTTTCTTCAGTTCAACGTGGCATAGGCTCAGTATGTGATAATGCTCAGCTTTTGCAATCTGGACTAAGCCCGTCTTCAATCATTCCAAGCGTGTTTGCTCTATAGGGAATCGTTAGTCCAACATAAAACCTTCCAATAATTAACTATTTCTGGACTTAATAGTGTCAATTTGTATTTCTGATGTTATCACTTACAGCGATGCGTACAATCTTAAATTCTTTGTAATCGAACATGTTTTAAATGCATGTCCATTGATTGTACCAGTCTAGCATACTTCAAACAAGAACACTAAAAGGCATGTGTTCTGATTGTTTCATATGCGCATTTAGATGTCAAATATATCGTTATAACGTTTTCCAATTATACCTTTCTTGTTTTATACTATCCCTCATTATCATAGTTATTTGGGTGATTGATTTGATAATAGCTTTCAACAAAACAGACCACTTTACACAACACGTTTATGAGTGTTGTTGAGTACTTGATTGTCACAGTTGCGTATGCTGGGTCGTCATCACGTGTGTAGTGGACGTGTGGTACATGGAATCCGCCCGATATATTGCAGCATATAACTTTCTCTCGTTGTTTCCAAATAACGCTCGAAACCCTGCAAAGACGATGCTATAAGCAAGGAATGACTTAAACATATGTTAAATAAAAAATATATCAAATTCCAGAAGTAATCAGACATGACATGTCTTGTTACATCGGCTATTCATATGATTAAGGTAGATAACTGATTGGATACACACTGCATGGTCGTATAGACAATTCAACACTTGCAATTAAGCAAATGCTTAAAAAGTGTCATTGATTTATCTTAAACGAGATCGGTTGATGATCATTTTTTATTACAATAAATTATCATTAACATGCTTTTTTCCTCCTCGTTAAAATGGTCCGTGTACCTTTTCTAAAGTTCTCGTTAAAACCCGCATATATAAGTGGATTCAAGGCGCTATTTGCGAAAGCAAGAGTGTATGATACAAACTCCATAATGCTGTACCAATGCGGCAACTGAAACAAATAAACATCAGCTGCAACAAGTAGCACGCGAATACCCAGCAAACAAATATGTATTATTTTACAAGATTTACTTATTTCTTATTTGAAAACCGTGTATACACACATAAAAAAGCGAGATACGAGTTTATGGTTAATATATTTGGAAAGGCAAAGCATATGTATTTGAGCTTTACACTATAAATATAAAGCTATTACGTTGCATGAATTTAAGTCGTCAATGTATATTATATATAAACGGTATGCTACTTTTGAACCTTCGCACATTTTGCCGTCGCGCAAATGTGAAGTCATTTACAAACCCTCTAAACTACTAATTGTTTTTGCATATTCTTTTAATGCCAACGTACCTGTTCGTGCTTGTTCGGTCGATACTCAGAATATAATATAACAATTTCCAGGGGTAACCAGCACAGTCCAAAGGTGGCCAAAATTGTTATCAGCATAATAACGACCTGAAATTTGAAAACAAATATATGTATGTACGTTTTATTATTCTCAACAAAACTAAGATTAATAATTAACAGTTTTTATTTAAATGCAATTACAATTTATAAACGCTTATGCGATTGCCGTCACTTACAATTTAATTATGTTCTATATAATGCACGATTGTACCCAGTATTCAATTTAACCCTCAGAATCAACGAACATTTCGTGCAATATTTCGAAAAATAAAGTTTAACTTAACATATACACAATCAATGTTAATTATAGCAACCGAAAAACAATTCAACGCTAAATGTGGTTAAGTGACATAGATTTCACAAGATACAAACTGCTATTTTTGTTTTTTTCGGGACTATATAATCAACACATGTTCATGAACCAAGTTAGTTTTCGTGTGTCGTATAAATATATATCGTTCCGGGAATTTTAAACGGAACATCTTATACCACATACAAATAAAACTGAGCATTTTGTATCTCGTTAAATCAATGCCACCACAAAACATTTAGCGATGAATGTTTGGCTATTGTTATACTGAACATACATTTTTTTATGGTTAAACTTTATGTTACCAAATGGTTTTGAGTATTTATACTACTTTAACATTTAGTTTTGTACTTTTGAAATATGGTTGGATTTGGTTTTGTAGTTTTGAAATATGGTGTTGTTTTTTTTACTATTTTAATCTACAGATGGTATTTATGGGACAAATAGTACATAAAGTAAGTTTTTAAAGATAAATTAAATAAAAATTAAAGTGTATCATGAGCAACTAGGAACTACAGAATCTGCATATGCAGGAAACTTACTTTTCTTTTCACTTTTTTTTGCACCTGAATTTCTTTGACGGAAATTCTTTCACCCGGTGCCCGTGTAAACCACACAGTGAGTATTATCAGGAAATATATGACCGACATTGTCAATATTGGGACAAAATACAGAGCTACTGTCACAAACGTGTAGTATGCTTTGCGACCTTTAAATGATTTCATTATAGACCCTGTCACCGGGTCTACTTCCTCAATTAGTGGCCATGTGTCATCGCACCATATCTCAACGTGATTGGCCCATACTCTAGACTCTTCTTGGCGGACAAACAGAAGAGGTGATGCCACAGCTATTGCGCATACCCATGTGATGACTATAGCGTAGCTGGCTCTCCTCTCGATGATGTGGGCTTTCATGGCAAACACAATGCCGAAGAAACGATCGCAAGCAATCAGGACGAGAGAAAAAATTCCGGCCACCATTGATGTTACTGAAAGAGAGATACATTATGAGTAAGGTGGGTTGTAATAAAATATTAATCCTTTATAACCGATGTGTTATGTGTGTGTGTATGAGTGTGTGTTTGTATTGCGTGCGTCTGTTACGTGAATACTGATGTGTCAAAGTCATTGGCTTCAAATGGTCCGTTTCTAAACTGTTATCACTTTTAAATGTTAAATGTAATAAAGTATTCTGAATTCGGAAACGATTATTGCATAAAAAGAGAAGATTGTACAATCATGTAAACACATAGAATTGTGTACAAAAGATTCAGTCATGGTAAGTGCACTTTGCTCGAATTGAAGATGTTTGGTCTGTTGGAAACGGAAAATAGAGTATGTCTTTAATTATGATTCAATTATGATAAGGGTACAAGAGTAGGTGTGCAGGTAACTAATCTGATCTAGACAGTCAATTAAATATTGGTATTAATAGCATTTGAGTTAAATGTATACCCACATAATAATATTACATGTGATAAGATAATAATACTACTATAATATAAGATAATAATAAAATACAATATATAATTTCTAATGAATCCTATATTCATATGATGTTTGAAGCAATATTGAAGTTGGCTTAACAACCCAGGATACTATACATAAATAACAACATTAATATTATAAAACATATGCGATTACAACGGATACAACTTTTGGAGAAGCACTTTATTTAAACACATAGACATTATGTAATTGTTAATACTCATATAAAAACAGCTTAAACTTTCCGTTTTATGCAAAATATTTTATATATATATATATATATATATAAATATATATATATATATATATATATATATATATATATATATATATATATATATATATATATATATATATATATATATATATATATATATATATATATATATATATAAATATATATATATATATATATATATATATATATATATATAATACCAATGATATATATATATATATATAATACCAATGACTTGCAATTAAATGTGAGTTTGAACAGCATTTGTCTACGAATTTCTTATTTTAAAATGAGCAAATGGAATGTTAAAAGTATCCGACTTTAACTAAAATTATGTAAACTATTTAATATATAAAACATCTCCCTTTGTATATGATTTCTATAGTCAACACTATCGATGGTTTCGCTGTATTTATTACGAGTGAATTAATATATACCGAACAAAGAACCACAATTGTTACAATCACTCATCAAATGTACTTATAAAACTCGATGTCATGCACATTATAATAAGACCGAGTTTTATCTATACCATTGGGAATAGCCTTGCAACACATTCATAGACTATAATAGTGCATGTATAGTATGCATATATGAAGGTCCGATATGTTCGCTGTAATAACGTTTGAATATATTAAGAAATTCAATTCATCTCAAACACTGTCTGTTAACAATACAAACACAAGTGGTATTAAAACGATGCAAAAAACGAGTTTAATCATAATGAAATTAAAAAATGAAATTATAGCAGAACAAAACAGAACAGAATAGTATATTTCGACTTAAGCACATCGTCATATACATACATATGCAATAACAGCATGCGTGTCAATTAAATACAAAACATATATCATTTCAAAGAAAGTTCAATTTAAACAGGAATGAAATACAACATGTTTAGTGAGAATGTCAGATGGATGAGGTTAATACATAATGACCACATAATGTAAAAATGTAGTTTTATAATTGCAACACGTATAATATTATTATAAGCTTATTGTCTTTGTGATATATTCTCAGATTGTAAAGCATTTTAAACAAAAAATGGCAAGTTGTCTAGTGTGAAGACACTCTAGATGCATATTTTATATTGCGTCTGGGTCTGAGTCATTTTTTAAATGCATGCCTTCGTTATCTATTGCTTGCAATCCGTTTTTTATTAATAATGCAAGACATGCCGTCTGCATGGGATGTCCGCTTTAAGCGGCAGGATAAATGCAGATTTACGAGCGTAAGCTTGCTGTTTACGATGACGATTCTATGTTACTTTCCAAGGACACTAACGTTTTATCCCATACTGTATTTCCAAACGTAAACATCCTAACGCGCATATCTTGGGAGAGCTTGTTTAGAAAATTACTCTGTATGAAAAATACTTCTTAAATTGTCAGTCTGATGACATGCTATCATTCATCAATGTCTTCTAAAATAGCGTCTTGCCCAAGACATAGCGTGTTCATATGCAACACTATTAGAAAACTGTCCCGTAGAGAGAGGGCTCCAGCTGCTTACTGTAATTGGCGACAACGATATTTGGATTAAATTACACAATAACACATTTGATTACTTAGAACACTGACTGGATATATTGGAAACACACAACTTATTGACATAATATTGGCGTTTTCTGTGTTTAATAAACTTTTTTTATTCCAAAAGTTTGTCTGTCTAAACTGGGCTTATTTAAGCTTTGTTGAAATGTATTTACATGTTCCATGTTATTTGTTTAATTAACACAAAATATACACTTAACATATAAAATCAAAACCTTTTCCTGAATATGTCATTTATTTTCAGAGTTCAAACCATGCAAGCCGTGTCCAGAAACAAAAATTGTGTTTAAGTATGATTGATTACTGCTATTCTAACAAATTACTAGCCAATGTTTCATTGGAAGAAAAACGAACACATCTATGCTAACATAGCACCGAACATAATCACAGCATTGAAAAATAGTGTTTAATTTTTCAATTTTTCTAATATTCAAAAATTTATGTATGGTATGAAAAAAATGCAATAATGTTTTTTTATCGACAAGTATCTACACTTAGTCGGCCATATGCGATAATAATATACTAATAAGGCGAACACGTATAAAATGTATAAGCATCAGAACTTATGATTTTTGTGCATTGATTGAAAAGCAATTGCTCATTGAAAACAAGTTTTTAATTACAATAATATTTAATTTAGTGGTAAGATTGATGTACACGAGTAATTTGTATTCATAGAAAAATCCAATTTGTTTTAGGTCCGGTCATTAAATTTTTTATATTAAATGTTATTTGAACGAAAAAGGTCTATTAAATACGTAAGTACATATTTATTTTACCGGTTGTTAAATAAATCTTTTTTTCCCTGTTTTTTTTCCTTTTCGTTATTTCGTTTAAATATCAATACATGGTTTAAATTGTTATATGGGGTAAAATTGAATAAGCTAATGAACATGTGTTTACGCAAGTTTCTCAATATGTTATAGTATAAAAGATTAAACAAGAAGGATTCGTCATACAAACGCCATAGTTTTACAAGACGTAATAGCTGAAACGATATGATCGTTAAGCGGATATAAGCGAAAGTTGTCATCTGAATATCGCAGTTAACACAGCAATATGTGAAACCCCTTCTTGTGCATGTAAAACAATCTTTGACAGAAACCAGAAAAAACAGACAAGCAAAATATAATCAGTCATTGTATGTGATTGTTCAATGTAAATGCTAGTAAGGTTCAACCATTATTTGATTATTTGGTCTGTTGCATTTGATATATCTCTATCATCATTATAAGTCGCTAGAATCAAATGAATTTGTTTACTAAATTTGTACCTTTAAAAACAACGTGTGTGTGTTGGTGTGGTGTGTGATTCTGCCAAAAGTTACTATTAAGTTGTACTTGAATTTACGTTAAGATGTGTGTATGTTAATTGTTAAGCACATGTGCTGCCATTGATATGGTTAAAAGTGGTTGCGAACAAAAGTACTTGTAAATAATTATGGTTATGGTTTTTGTAACATGTTCAGTATAATTATGGTTTAATACTGCAAATTTAATAACAGATCGATACCACTGCTCGCAATGTGTGGTGTACAGCAAACGTCCGCAATTTACTTAAATTGTAAAGTTTCGCGAAGTTATCAAAATAAGTAGTTAAATAAATGTCTATTTTTATTTTGTTAATTTAATCGTGTACAAACACTAACATGTATAGGCAATAACAGATTTTAAACTAGAATACAATCTGCCAAACTGCCAAATAAGTCACCTAATAACTTTAAATGTTGACTATCTGAAATAAATATGAATATCACATAACTACCGTGAAATATATGTGTAGATTTAGCCACATTTTATCTAAAATTTAACATTTATTGTTTGTAATAGTCTTAAAAGTGTAGTAATAGCATCTTTCATCAACAATAATGTGTCCTATAGTTCGCATTGTTTTAATCATATTTTTACGGTTCCGTCAAAATTGAGGAAGAGAGACGATCATATTTTGATATTCTTTTCAATTGTTTCCTCATATCGGTACGATGCCCTATAATGCTGTTGCGAATCGATATATTATGTTATCGTTTAAAAATGTTAAGTACATGAAACTTTTCTTTATATGTTGTTTCTCATGTCCTGTTCGGTTTACGTAGAGATCGAGAATAGTTTCGAACGTGTCTTTTAAATGCTGAAACGACACCTTTTAAGACGTACTCTTTCCTACGATATGACAATTAGGTTATACATCCTTACAAATATTGTACACTGACGAACGAATGTAACACATGTTTGTCCAGAAACAAACATGAACTCAATTAAAATTAAATTGCAATTTAAATAACTGTATTGTGAAATTCAATCGCAATAGTCTTACAAAACTTATTTGAAATTAGAATAAGTCTTTTAATGATTAACAGTCTCAAGCAATCAAGCATAACACGAATTTTTACAATAAAATCAATGTGAATCGTTTAACATGTAAATGTTCCGTGTCGGAGTATAATATATGTAAATGACTTTACTCTACGAAAGTTATGTATTAATAAAAGTATTGTTTTATTTTCCTTTCCAATTGATTTCCAGTAAATTTCCAGTTAATGACAGCTGATCCCAAAACTTGTTTGCTAATTGCGTAGTTTTAAATGAAGCCTGTATTGTAAGTTTATTACTTTAATAATACAAAAATATCAGACATTTGAGCCCTTTTTTAATGCATATCATTTGAACAAAAGTACGCATTTTGGTTTTTCACGTATGTTTACTACACTCGCAATCAAAATTTCCTGTCGACGTATAATTCGTTTATGTAATGTGATTGATTAAATTACAAATATTATTTTTACTATGACGTCCTGTTTTATTTTTATTTTTTATAAACAGTTATTATCATTCCTTAACCCGTTGTTAGATACGTCAATAGTTCTATATATATTCTAGTAGTTCATAATTTAACCAAAATACACATTTAACTCTAAAAATGGAAGGCATTAAGTTTCACATATTTTTGTTGCATAATTTTATTATCCTTAATATAAACCTTCTCATAAACATATCTAGTATCAGCATTTTAATTCGGCAAATTATTAAAATATTAAATGTGATCATTTGTGTTTCTAAATAACCAGATAAATTATAACATATTCGTAAATATAGTGTATATTTATTTATGCACATTGTTTGACATGTTATGGTCGATCCTGCTTCTCTGTAAGAACTATTTGCTGTATTGGTATAGATCTAAGAGATTGATCGAAAGATAAACCGCGACCAATTAAATATGTATCACTTCGTTACCTTGTGCAAATGAGTTTAGTTTACAGAAGACATTTCCCAGTACCCATCCCTCGGTCAGATCGTCCACAAGTCGAACCCAAGAACAACACGCGGTCACTAGAAGGTCCGACACCGCTAGGTTTACAAGGAAAAAGTTCGTAGTCGTTTGCATGCGTTTGTTCCGCGCAACCACCACAATTATTAAAATATTCCCAACGATTGCGATAAGCATAAGAAGCGAGTAAAGTGTTATCTTTAAGATAATCTCCCATTGTGCTACTTTTTTCAAAGGCACGGGGTAGTTCCAATTAAGTTCATTGTCGTAGTCCAATATATATGGATTTGCAGTTACATTCAAAGTTTCACCGATGGTATTTTCCATTTTCTCATAGGATAAGCCACATTAATTCTTCATAATATTTTATATTTTGTCACTTAAAAATGTTTTACATAATAAACCCAATATTTGATATATAAAATACATGTTCATTGTATTTTATCATAGTCCATAGCATTTTAACTATATATTATTTCCCATGAGATTTATTTCCAAGAGTTCGCTTATGGTAAAGTGCTATCAGAACGGCAAACTACTTCGACTGTAAGATTCCCTTGCGTCGAGACTGTTTTAAATAGAATAGCGGCTGTAGCGAAGCGGCTGTATCGAAGCGCCTGCAAAGTCTCTGACCAATCACTACGTGCGTTGTATAGAGTGTGATCGAAAAGCGGTTGTCGCAATGAAATATACCGCCATAAACATAAATTCACCGTTATAGTATACACGTACAGCGGCACGGCATGTCGTGATGGACCGATTAGCTCGCTGTTTTTGTCACTGAAGTAAATCACAAACAATAATGTGTGAACGATAGTAAACATTAAATGGTTTGTTTATTGTAGGTGATTTTGAGCCAACTAGAAAGACTATCGATTGTAAAGAATACCCAATTACACACAATAACAGTATTGACCGCATACTAGTACAAATCGGCATGTATTGAAGTTTGTAATTACATATTATATATTTATACATGTAAACATTGGATTTAAAAAGCTCCATTAAAAACAAAATTAAATTAAAGAAAGAAAAGAAAGAAAGACAGTAAAAAAGTAACTCTCAACTGGGCTCGAACCACTGTCCTCTGGAGTAAAAGTCTAATGTTTAGACCACTAGGCCACCCATGCTTAAACAATTAGTGACACATTTTATACTTTATATAAGCGATCCTCGTGGTGTCCCAAAATACAACGACAACAACAGAACTCTCCATTTTTTCAATCGTTTCGCGTTTAAACACTTTGTAATTGTCAGGTTTTTAAAACTTCAAAAGATGCATATAATGGATATTTCAGAGCATGGTAAATGTTCAGTTTCACTGTTTCCTCACAAATATAATAACTACAACGAACATTTACGGATCTGATACATTTTTTGTTAATTCGTCAAGTTATAAAAACGTAAAAAGGCCCCTTTAAAATAGTATTTCAAAGTAATTCATTTTTAATCTTGCAAAAACAAGTAAATGTTATATCATTGTGAATCATACGTCAGTCTATAAATAATGTGTGCATTACGAAAATAAGAACTGCTCAAATAAGCTCATGAACTAAAGAACAAATGTACTAAAGCTCAATGCTTCTAATCAACAAGTATTTTAAATCAAACATACATTGACCCATTCATTGTTTGAAATTTTATATTAGTGTTTTAAAGAAAGTTCACCTGTAGCGTTTCGACAACATATTTATGCATGATTCATGGGAAATAATGGAAAATTACAGCATGTACCAACATTACTGGCATGGTATAAATTACATACCGATGTTTAAATCACAGTTCTAAAAGCCGATGATTTACCTCGCAGATTATGACTAGGAATCGGCATTCAGTTGAAATGTATCGACGGTTTTATACGTTTCTATAGCATCAAAACGGATCAGCATTAAATCAGCAAAAAATATAGTTTATATTTATTTATTATTATACGAACCAACAACTATTTCGTTGTTCATTTTCGCGACCGAACATTTTCACATTGTTTAAGTAAAACGGCACGTAAATCACCATTGAATTCATAGCAACATTAAATAGAAATAACATACGTTGACAATGTTATTTATACAATCAACTTGCCAGGCAAAACTGGTAGGTTGTCTTTAGTTTTATTTACCTTTTGAAACATGACAATGTAACGGCTTAGAATTTAAGGCGATGGTATACAATTTTTTTGATATTACGCATTATTTCGGATACTAAGGTACTGCTTTATGTGCAGATTGCCAGCTTGTCATTTATTAAATATAGTCGTTCTGTTTTCGTTCGAATGGTGAATAGCAGTCCAAATACACTATTTAATAAAGCAATAACACGTTTGCAACTAGATCTTCTAAGAGACATAAAACCAAGATGATATTCTGAAGTAAATCCAATTAAGTATTTCAACGCCATTTTTTTCGCAAAGGAACCAAAACCAAACTAAACACACTTTATTGTACAGTGGGTGACGTTTACAAACCCAGAAACAGAAGATCGATGTCGGCTGTCGCTACATGAACATCTGCTCCGGGATAATCTATCGGAATTTGTCGCACACTGAGTCACATTTCTGTTTGTAAATAAGAATGCAAATAAATTGGTCATTGCTTCCTCTATTTCTGAAGGCCATTTTGGGATCAGATTTAAAGTTTCCTATGTCATTGTTGAACGAAGAAAAGCATGTTAAATGATGACCTCCAACATATACTAATTCAGTAAACATTTTCGAGTAAAGGATATTGTTTTGCTATTTGTTTCGATAATATAACGATTCTTACCTGATTCGATATATGCATCGCCAATTTAATTGAGCTCTACATTTTGCTATTTTGTTCTCATATCATTGGCTTTTGTCGGCATTTTTACGAGTATATTTTGTTAACGTATGGTCTATAAAGATAATCCAGATGCAAAACGTAACAGTTCAGGCAGGCAGACAGTTTTCATCAAATTTCCGAAAGCTAGTTTTTAAAACGTCAGCGGTTAATTCTTGTAGCATTATATTGTAAGAGAGGTTACCTTAAAACATGTTATGTCATGTATAAGTTTGTGGTGAGACCTGTGTTAATATGAAGTCCATGATCGTTTCCCCATGAGATAGTTTTAGGAAACTTGTTTAAAATAATGGTTTATTTATATGCAGTCATCAATCAAAATCGAGAAAATAACACAGCGTTTGCAACGCGTTTTATCGATACAAACACGTGTGTTACCAACATATCATTTAAAATACATAATCAACTGACAAGCCTGCGCATTTTAAAGGTTTGCTTCGAGATTTTCCTAAGTGATGCCACGTTTTTGTTTCGTTTTCCTTGCTATTAAAAGCATGTATAACCACTTCACACACAGTTTTAGTTTTAGAACATAAAATGGCATTTGTCAAATATATATGTGGACACGTCCCTTGCAAATAAATAATAATATACACATGTATAAGATCTGGCACGAGTCGTCATATCATACCATATTTTATTAAACAAGTTAAATTTATAGAGAAAGTGAATCACAAAATAATAGAATATCGCTGAAATATCCAGTTATTTAATATGCACCTTAACGCTATGTCCAAACAATAAATTTCCAAATCATAGTAATACTCATGTTGCTAAATTTGGGCGCAATACAGAAATAATTTACACTTCAATTGTTCTTGATGAACCATATTATGGATCTGAGCATTACAAGGGTGAACATAAAACACGAACAATGAACCGAAGCTGTCTAAGCATAAATGTTTCAGTGGTATAAGAACTTTTAGATGTCTTCGGATATTTCCAGTCATCATTATATAACGAAGATGTAAGCTAAAAAGGATTCTGATCCTTACTTACGAGCCTAACAACGGTTCTACGGTATTCTACGGTAAAACTGTACATATTGCAACGGTTATTCTGCTTCAATTGCGGCTGCTTAAATACGGCTTTTTCAGCTAACTTAATTAAGCACGCAGTTGGTTAGAGAATTCCCCCGTCTTATCAATCATTTCTGGCCCTAAGCTCGCCTGTTGCTTCACAGCTCGTTAACATTGTTCTTAATAATTAATCGTTGAACGCCTTTGCACGGATTATATAAGATTGATAGTAAAATTATCGCCTCGATTTAAAAGTACTAATACAGTTTTATGTAGTTATGAAAAAGCAATTAATGGTAAATTGTATTAAATGTGTTACGCATGTATTATCAGTAAGCTATGTGAAGTGGGTGTGCCCTCAATCTTCACATACCTTTTTACGAGAGAAATAACACATAGTGAAAGGACACAGAGAAAAAATGCTCTCATGAGGGCGTGGCTGAATTGTGTATGTGTTAAGTCTGGTGATGGCGCATGTCAGTACGCTGCGAGATCCCATTATCTTTGTTTTATAAATGTAAACACACACTTGATTTTAAAAACTGTTGGTTGGTAAATACTAAATACCGTTGGGTTCATCGCCTTCCTACCAGATAATACTTGTCTCTTTTACATATTATTGTTCCACTTATCTTCAAAATTAACGCTCGTACTTGTGTATCTTTATACGCATTGTTATTACATATTTTCGATTAGTTAAGGTAGCGCGCCCGAAATGATTCGCCGCGATTTCTTGAAAGATCGAAGAGCCTTTTTACCCGTTTACGTATGGATACCTAAGTTAAGCAGGTATCAATGTGAAATTGTCGAGGCCGAGTGGTTAAGGCGATAGTCTAGAAATCTTTTGTGATCTTCCCGCGCAGGTTCGAATCCTTCCAACAAAGCATACTTTTTACGCGTTTTGGTTCTTTTCTTACGTAATTTGATTTGATATAGCATATAAGCTATGTTTATTGTTAAATTTGTTACGTACCTCTGCTTTGAGGTATACCGTATTAATGACTTGATTACTTTTAGCTTTCTAATAGCTGTTAATAGTAAAGTACATAGTAAACGTTTAAACAATAATTTATTCATGCGAAGACAATAATCACAATAAACTTCGTGCGAAGACAATAATCGCAATAAACTTCGTGCGAAGACAATAATCGCAATTAACCACCCGTTAGACAGCAACACAATGTAAGTGATTCCTAACCGCCAGCTTCCCGGTAATTACACTAGGGTAGTATTTACAAAGTTAATGGCGTGTGACGCACAATCAGTCAGTTCTGCGTTCTTGCAGTATTTATGTGTAAATAATACCATTAGGTGTTAAAATGCTTCCAAAATCAGTGTTACTTAATGTAAACAATCTTCAATTTACTGGATTATTACTATAAAACATGTGATAACGACTAAAAGGTATTTACTTCGAAAAATGAATGACTCTCTTAACAAAAATTACGTCTATCCTACATCTTGACTAAAACTCAACTGCCAACTGTTTTTACTTATTGTTTAATACTGATGACCAAAATTGGTCAGTGACCAAGCTTCTGGGCAATGACCGAGATTCTGGGCAATGACCAAGATTCTGGTCATTAATGACCCGAGTTCTGGGCACTAGTGACCAAAACTGGTCAGTCACGTGACTGTCCAAAAATAATGACCAAGAAATTGGAACGTTTCATGACGTCGTTTACAAAACGTCATAACAATAAGACATATTGGCGCCTTATTTAGAAAAACAATGAAAATTACAAAGAATTAAACATGGATTTACTTTGATGTGATACATCTTGCTGCGTCAAAAAAGTTGAACTCTCAAACTGTCAAAGTGACTTTCAGGAAAGGGAATTTCCCAGAATTCAATAAAACAAATGGCTACCAAAATTACAAGGTGCCACTTAAGGTAAATAGGTAAATAGGTACATGTAAGCTGGCAGAAATTGTAAAATATTGGAATGTACTACAAAGAAACGAAATTCTATAACATGGATGGCTAACGACTAGATGAAAGTTCTGGTGATGTTTAGATTATATACATTCACTTGAGAAAATATGCCAATTGATTTATATAGTCACATAATGTCACCAGTACGAACAACTTCACAGTCAATGAGAAAAGGTAAGTGTTACTGTCACACCTGGGGTGTATCATTACCCCCTCTTAATGAGGCAAAGCTCCTGCTGCCTTTTACCTATCATAATACACCACATACATACCAATAATTGCTTATCAGCGTACTTCATTGCATTAAAAAATAAGCAACAATAACAGATCAAAGTATTAATCTTATAACTTTGTGTATAACTGTTTACTGTACGAACTGATCATAGTGTACGGCAGATCATTTAAATAACAGTTACTGTTCAGTGTTCACTGTCTGTATGATCTTTTTAAACACACATTTAACTTCAATAAATATTTAACAGTAAATAACATAACATGTTAAATTGAAAATGCACTTATTACTCAAAAGTTAATGTCAGTGCCCAGCGTCTTTGTATGATTGGTATTTCCCGCTTGACTTTGACCGTCTCTCTTTCGCCAATGTTTCTTGGATGCCGCCCAGCTGCTTCGAGATTTTTGAGACCTCCTCCACCAGCGTTGCCATAGACCTCTGTGTGGACAGACTAACCTCCACAAGTTTTGCCACGGACCTCTGTGTGGACAGACTAACCTCCACAAGTTTTGCCACGGACCTCTGTGTGGACAGACTAACTTTCAGCTGCTCGTCCATTGCGCTTGATAAGGACCTCAAAACGTTCGCCGCGTTACACTTGCAAGTGGGACTGGGACTACACTGGGTTGATGCCTAAATTCGCTGGACCTTATGCCGGCTGCCTGAAGATTCTGCGAATGGCACTGGAAGTGGCATTTTCAGAGCGACAGGGGTCATCGGTCTTGAGTCCCCTAGGAAATCCAGAAATGGACTTTCTTTCTCATCCAGCACAGGTGTGGACAGCGATGCACTGTACCTCGTTAGTGATCCGAAACCAGCTGATGGACACAATGGCTGGAAGGAGTTATCTGCTGCTACTTCTGATGACATCATTTGGGCGTTGGTTGACTGCGCACTCAGAGTAGTTTGCAGACACAGTGCTGGCCCTTCAGCTACCCCCTGTTCATAATCCACTGCAAACCATGAATCCGGGATGGCAGATGTGTTCAGTGGCGCTGACAATTGGGGAGTTGCAGCGATGCCGCAAGCCTTTGCGGCCGTGTAGATCTGGCTGGCAGATGTGTCCAGTGGCGCCGACAATTGGGGAGTTACAGCAATGCCGCAAGACTTTGATGCCGTGAAGATCTGGCTGGCAGGTGTGTCCAGTGGCGCTGACAATCGAGGAGTTACAGCAATGCCGCAAGCCTTTGTTGCCTCATGTGGGGTTGCACGATAGGCGCCTGCCAAACATCCCAGGTGTTGATCCCAGTCGCTTTGTTCCCCTTTTAAAAATGCCTTGATCATCTTAAGAAGAGTGCGGTTGTTCCGTTCCACTTGCCCATTACCTTTAGGATTTCTTGCACTTGACCTAGTCTTCTTTATTTCTAAAGTTCTACATAGCTCCTGAAATACTCTGCTCTCAAATGCCGCCCCCTGATCCGAGTGAAGTGACAATGGAGCACCACACCTGGCTATTACATCATTCATCAATCTCTTCGCGCATTCTTCCGCCGTTTGATTTGGAACAGCCAAAACCTCTGTGTACTTAGTAAAGTGGTCGGTCAGTACCAAAATATATCTATTCTGTGCCCTTGTTACTGGGAGTGGTCCCATAAAGTCTAGCGCCACTCTTTCCCATGGCCCGCCTGATTTCAAATGGCCCAAAGGAGCTCTCGGTTTCTTGTTTGGCTTCTTGTCAGCTTCACATGTATCACATCGTTGGATGTAAAGTCTGACATCTTCCTTCATGCGGAACCAGTAATAGCTTCGTGTCAAATTGGCTTTGGTTTTCTTAACACCCAGATGACCCGCCATAATAGTGTCACGTACAGCCTTCAACGCTGTTGATCTAATGTTAGCTGGGAGTATTATCTGGGTTGCTTCACCTGTACCATCCTTCTTTAGTTTTGTCCTACATAGTACACCATCTATGATCTTGATGTGATCCCAAATCAACCAGTAATGTCTGGTTTCCGGGCTCAGCTCTGCCACATCAGCCCATGGTGGTTTGGAAACGGACATAAGTCCTTCATAGATTGGCTTGATATTGATATCAACAGCTTGAAGATTCGCCACTTCGGCAGGAGACATTTCACATGCCCACGAAAGGTTGTTATTCTGTTCTTTAGTCACTCGTACGTTATCGCTTATGCTGGCCACCTTTACACCTTCAACCTGCTTACTATTCCCAGCAGCTTCATCGGTATTGGTGTCAACATTCAAAGATTGCTCTACATTAGCATCATTTTGATGGACCTCTGATGGCTCTCTACTTTCTACTAAAGTACCATGCGGCTGAAATTCCATAATTTCTGCCTTATGCTTACATCGGCTGCATGGTCCGCATTTTAGGGGTTCACTCATATCGACCTCGTGACATGTACAACCCCTTGGCGTTTCACAGCGCGACAGGGCATCACAATGCGGTTGAAGCTTTCCTGTGCGATACTCAATCTGAAAATCGAACGGTGACAGGATTTCGATCCATCGGGCGATTTTGCCATTAGGCTCTTTCAAAGAGAAAAGCCAAGTAAGGGCTTGATGGTCGCTTCTGACGATGAAACTTCTTCCCAGAAGGTACTGCCTGAAGTATTGTGTGAAATAGACCACTGCAAGTAGCTCTCGCTCTGTCACACAATAGTTACGCTCAGCTTTGTTAAGGGACCTACTCGCGTAACTGATCACCTTTTCGCGACCTTGCTGCTCCTGTGCCAGAACGCCACCTATTCCGCACCCAGACGCATCGACATCCAAAATGAAAATACCACCACCGTTCAATGGATAACCCATCACTTCAGGGCTAACCAATGCCTTCTTAATGGTTTCAAAGGATTTCTGACATTGTTCAGTCCAAAGAAAAGGTGCCTCTTTTTTTGTCAGGTAAAGCATTGGTCTGGCTATTTTAGCAAAGTCCCTTACAAACCTTCTGAAGTAAGAGCCTGTAGCCACGAATTGCTTTACTTGTTTTGCAGTTTGTGGAATAGGCCAATTTATTATCTTTTCAACATTACTCGTGTCCGGTTTGATCCCCTCTTTTGACATTATATGTCCAAGGAAGACAACTTCTGTTTGCAGTATGTGGCACTTCTCAGGCTTGAACTTTAGACCTGCGTCTTGAATACGCGCCGGCACCTCATCAACGCGGACAATGTGGTCAACGAAATTTTCACCAAACACAATAATATCGTCAATGTAGAAGAGACACGTCTGCCACTGGAGACCTTGAAGTGCTAATTCCATGGTACGCTGAAAAGTGCTAGCAGCTTTGTTAAGACCGAATGCCATCCGTGTCATTTCAAACTGTCCGAACTTACACACGAAAGCGCTTTTCGGTACATCTTCCTTTTTCAGAGGTATCTGGAAGTAGCCAGACGTCAAATCAAAGCTACTAAAATACTTGGACCCAGCCACGGCATCCAAGCAGTCCAGGATTCGCGGAAGCAGAAACCCGTCTGGCTTAACCAAAGCATTGACGCGCCGGTAGTCGACGCACGGCCTAACCGCGCATGATTTCTTTCGCACTAGCACTATCGGACTAGCCCAAGGCGAACTGCTCTTTTGGATCACCCCTTTCTTCATCAGATCTTCGATTGCGTTCCTTTCTTCGTCGACATAAGCTAACGGTACCCGACGAGTCCTTTGTTTCACTGGAGCGGCATCTCCGGTATTGATGCAATGCTCTGTTAAATGGGTTAGACCTATATCCCAGTCATCTTTAGAAAATGAATCGCTGCATTTGTGAAGCAAACCTGCAACAACGGCTTTCTCGTGTTCCGTTTTACCTACTGTAGAGCGCTCGTGAAGATCTTTAAGATGAGCTGGTAGTTCTTTTAAACCTGTTTGGGCAAGTGCTTCTACATTACCAGGCAATTCTTGATTCGGTCTTACAGCAATTCGTCTTATACTAATGTTATTCGCCACATCTTCGCTCTCTTTATCAACGACGACACTTACCACCCTATTAATGCGTTCTGCACGTGCTATTTCGGCATCCTGCTTCAGCATTGCTTCTTCTGGGAACGGATTCATAAGCCTCACCTTGCAAGTAGGGGCTGAGTTGATGTTAACTAATGTTGCAGCCAAAACTAGACCATACCGCTCTTGGAACATATCAGTGGCTTCAATGATAAAGTCAGGCTTCCCTCCGTCATCAGCCTCTTCTCTTTCCACATACACTTCTATCACAGCTTCTGAGTTCCCTGGAACTAGCACATCGTCTGCAACAGTTACCTTTCGCATTTGCCTCAGCCTTTTCTGTATACAAGGTATATCTTTGCCATCTAAAGAAATTATACTGCGACTCAAAATGATATCAGCTGGACTCTCGGCGTTCCCCAACACGTCATAGCCCAACAGCACGTCATCTTCTATGTTGGCTACTATAGCTTCTTGAAGCCTCTTGACTGGCCCAAGCTGCATTCTGAAGGCTCCTCGACCCATTACCTTAATGGGTATACCCCAGCTCCCTGCAAACCTATGGCACCAGTTAACTTTGGCTTCTCACTCTCTCTAAGCCAATTGAAGATCCTCGAAGACACAATAGTTTTCGAGGCACCAGTGTCAGTTGTAAAAACGAAAGGGGTATCTTCCACTGTACCCTCAATGTACAGACCATCTCCATAGTCCCTGTCGTTACAACTGCTCACTGGCTCTGTCGCTGTTGTGGTTTCCTTTTGGCCCTCCAATACTAGATCATTTACATGGACCTCCCTTTGGCCGCAAGGGCTGGTCCTTTCCCGTTTAAAGGCTTCTGTTTTTCATCAGCTGTTCTGTTAAAAGCGTTCTTTTGCTCTTGATTGGGGCATTCCCTTGCATAGTGTCCCTTCTGTTGGCATCTAAAGAAAGTCACATCTTTCTTGAAGTTTCTCTTTTGAGGTGTGTTTCGCTCTGCCTCTAGCTTTTCGATCCTCGCCAATAGCTCTTTTATCGTAGATGCTTCGCTATTGCTCTCATCTTCGTTTTTTACTCGCGAAGGAGTTGTCTTTGGATCTGCCCCCTTAATTGCGAAAGCCTTTTCTTCCTCGTCTGCAACGGTACTATCATAATCGTCGTGTTCAGTTCTCCTGGCATTATAACGGTTTCGCCTTTCAGCTCTGTTTGAACCTCGGATTTCTATCAGGTTCACGGCAAAATAAACCGCCTCATCTATATTCTGCGGTTCTTTGTTAGCAACTCGAAATCGAGCCTATGGGTATTTGGTCCCGCGATAAAATTAATTGCGTAGGAGTGTGAATCATTTCAGCGTTGGATTGCTATTGCATGCCTATTATCAGCGAATGCTTAAACGTTAAATTTTAACTGTGCTAGTTATAACGTAGATTTGTCAAATAGTTTTACTACATACCGATTAGCGAAAAATTGCTGGTACATTTTAATCACGTACTCAATGTCAATGTGTTGGTTCATTTTTATCATGAGTGTAGCAACTCAAAATCGAGCCTAGTGGCATTTGGTCCCGAGATTATATTGACTGTGTAAGAGTATGAATATTGCAACTGAGCAGCGAGTATTTGTGTTATAACCAAAGCCGGGACTTGCACCCAGATTTCTTCTCCCTCAAAGAAGGAAAAGCGTTCTGCTTTGAACTACTTTGGTTTTGTAAACACGTTTCATACAAGCTACATGATCAAGAGGTGTCACTCAGCGTTTGTACGGGCTTGTGACCGTTCTTTTCACAGCGAAATGAAAAGAGCCGCTTTACCACCTTGCGATATGCAATACGGACTAGCATAATAGCAAATATAGCAGTAGCTTTTGTCACACATACATGAAGAAACATTGGCCTTTCGGCAATGGCTAAACCTCAGAAATCCCATTCAAATAGATATTTTTCACATTTTGCAGAAATGTTCTGTTGCATAATTTCTCAAAAATATCCTAAATCAGATAATATACAATAACACGTGGACATCTGTTCCAGTATCTTGCAAGACGAATAACTATTAGTGGAGCTGTAACATAGCACAACCTTAGATATGCTACGGCCTTCCAACTGTGTTATTTTACCAAATATGTTAGATTGATCAGACACGACAGATTTTCATACCAACTACACGTGAACAAAACACGTTCGTATCAAACTGCAAAATTGCATTGTAGTGTTTGCAGACCACCTGCTGCTGAGAATTGTCTTCTACTATACAATACATACCAATCATGACTACATCTCACGACCAAATCAACAACGCAAGCTATCGACAACCTCATCTGTGGTGCTAACATAGAGATATATTATAGCGTATGTTTAACCCGTTTTGTCGTGATACGAATTTAGTCGCATGTGCCCGTTGAAAGCATGTGTTTGTGCCTACTGATTTGAAACATCAACACCTTTACTATACATTGCTACACACCAATCTCGACTACATTTCACAATCAAATTAAACATACAAGCTAGCTAGCGACAAGCTAAAACGTTTTAGCAGCGTTGAAGCGACACTGCTTTCCAAAATATTCAAGCAGGTGTATGAATGTGCTTACAGGTCTGTAACATTGATGCTACTATACTATATATTACATCTCACAACCAAATCATAGCGTTGAAGCGATACTGCTTTTCAAAATATTCAAGCAGTTGTGTAACTTACTGTCGTTTCAAAATGAGAACATTCGAGTTGTTGAGTTTCAAATACGGTTGTAGACTGCAGTGTAGCGTAAGGTTTTTAATTGGGATTGCTTTGCAGTATTTCAAAGTTAATGACCATACATTGAAAGTCATAAAACTGCGTTTAGGGTTTTTATCAATTGTGCTAGCAATTCTGAGAATGTCATGAAAGTCTCTCAGACCGATGTATATACTTTTTTTCATCATATCACCTCATATCGAAAGTCAAAATAATATCCTAACGTCATTTATGTTGTGTGTTTTTATTCGTATATTCTACAACCTCAATAGACGTTCCTCATTGAAAGACAAGTTATACCAATAACGAGCCGTTGTACAAAATGTGTATGCAGTCAAAAGCGAGTAACTGCTTTAAGTTTACGAGTCACTCAATGTTAGTTTCAACACGAGTAGTTCGTAAGGCGCAATTAATGTTCAACGCAACATTGAGTAGCATAGTTTGTGTCCATATGGCAAATATCTTATAACGGTTAGTTGTTTATATAGTTTTTTTATCATTTCACCTCAAACTAAAGTTTGAAAGTTTTTTGCTTTGTACGATTGAAAGCTAGTGGTGTCACTCGGCGTTTTCACGGACTTGTGACCGTTCCTCTTGTCTGAGTACAAGAGAAGTCGCCTTCCCACCCCAGCCCTAGCAGACTTTGTGCATTGAAGCACTTAATAGAAATGTTATTGCTCGGTCATCGGTCAGGTTCGGTCAACGCGTGCCTGCGTTTCTGAGAGAGCCAGATTAAGATATTTCGTGTCACCGTACGAAAATACCATGGTGTCGCATAGCAAAGCACAGGCATGTCACCATGCGTGCCTACCACCCTTCCAACAGCGCAACAATGTGGTGTTGAAAGGATTCCCAGATAGTGTCGAAAGTATTGACGGTCATAACGGGGACGAGTTGCTTTATAGCGCCTCATTTCGTATTGACTTGCAACCCCGCCCTAGACCGCTACACAGCTAAATGGGCAGGACTCCATCTGACTATCAATCTCAGCGGTCATAGTTTTGAAAAGCGTCTGCTTGTTAATTGTTGGTATTTTGGTACTTGGAATCTCTTGTGCCCAAGTAGACTTAAAATTGGTTTTATAGATCATGCAATCATTAACTGGTTGGTAGCCTTATCAAATGCAATCGCGTCCTCGGACTCGCATACGCATCGACCCACGTCAGGTTCTAAAGCTTGCGGGCAATAATGAGTGTCCCTCGCGATAGATTGAGGAGCCTTGCCAGAGTATAACGACTGCATGGATAACACATGTTAGAACCGAAAACCGAGGCGTTTCCCCTCAAGTGCTATCGGTTCGCTTCGCAACTTGTGGAGTCGGTCTATTGACACCTACATACCTCGGTCGCCCATACTCAGTTAATTAACCGCTGTTGTCTTTCTGCTTGCCAAATAGCAGTCAACGACAACCTTACATTGATCTAGCCAGATTGGAAACTACGAGCGAAAACTAACTCGCCAAAGCGAGTGACCCGCTCCCGATTCGAGCAAAACCTCACCTAAGCACTATCGACCCAAAAAACGCCAGTAACACTGCTCCGTTACTAGGGAGCCTTGCTAGTCAACACAAGTAATTTGCAATCCTGGCTAGAGCAATGAGTATATTCGGACTGGTGTACCACCATGTGATTGTCTGCGTCTAAATTGTTGGTATTTGATACTTAGAGTCTCTTGTGCCAAAGTAGAGACTGAATATTTGTTTTATAAATCAAGCAATCATTTACTGGTTGGTAGTTTTAACAGTGCGTCAAAATAAGCACCGTGAAAACATTTTAGCACCGAAATACCGAGGTGTTTACCCCCAAGTGCTATCAGTGCGCTTCACACTTGTGGAGTCTTAAACCCCTCGGCCGCCCAAACACAGTTAATGACTGTTAATGTTTATTTTTTGTTTGATTTTGGTATTGCATAGTTAATACATAGTTTAAACACAAACACATACATCAATACATCAATATTGCTGGCCAGCACAATAAAACAAGGAAAAAAAAGGTAGGAGAACAATCTCCTTTATTTTTCATGTAAAAACATAAACATAAACATACACACTGTCAACACTTGCCACTTGCAACACCGAGTTCGTTTCAGTGCAGAATGTACACATTTTTCGATCGACACACATTCGCAATGTTACATGGATTCACAAAGTTACATGGATTCACAAAGTTGCACTGATGTCCATACACGGGCCAATGTTCAAGTTATCGGTGCGATGGACCCACGGTTTTGTCGCAGCTATACGCCACACGTATGTATTGACTACTCGGTGTCCACATCAAGGTTTGGATATTGGCACTGAAAATAGAAAAGCAAATTGTGTTAAACAGTAAACGATGAAAGTAAACAGCCTGAAATGATAAAAACATGCATGTGTAATATACCATGTATCAAATAAAATAGTAAACACAAACTGCTAAAGAAAAACACACAACTCTACCAACTGTTTAACTGATACTTACTTTTTTGTTTTGTGTTGCATGTTAAGGCGCCTTTCTGTCACTGCTCGTCTAGCAGTACAGCTGAAATGAAATAGAAAGCATGATCAGAAACTTTCATTGTAATTGTACAACTTACAATTTATGTGCACAATTTTGCATTTAAGTATAACATACAGTAAAACAATTTCAACTAATACTCACTTTTTTGTTGTGTTGTTTCCACAAAGGCGCCTTGTTGTCACTGCTCGCCTGGTAGTAAACCTGACACGTCTAGTAGTAGAGAACACTCGTCCAGCAGTAAAGCTGAAATGAAATCGAAAGCATGATCAGAAACTTTTGAATGTGTTTGTACAACTTACAATTTATAAACACAATATTGAACTGTAACAGTAAACATGAAACAGATAACAATTTTACTTACCTATGTTGTCTTCGCTGAAATACAAAAGTCATGTTCATAGCAATCATAGCATATTAACACACGATGAATACAACTCAAAACTTTTAGTAAGAAACTCAGTACTTACTTTGTATCTTGTATCCAATCCCTCTGCTGGCAATCTTCTTCAGTCCACAATCTAGCTGAAATCAAGACTCAATGCATACATGTAAATTTTGCCAAATAACAAACAGAACTGTGAACCAAAACTTTAACTAAACAAAACTAACTTTTCAACTGTAATGGTACTCACCTCTGGCAACTGAAATCATACAGACATTTTGCATAGCACAATACATTTTTAGTTTGAAGATAAGAATGATTTATGAACATTTTACTTACACAAAGCATAAATATAAAAGACATGCTATGATGAAAAAAACAATATGTATACAAAATTATACATAAAGAAACACACTATACTTACCATTGCTGACCTGAAATTGAAAAAAGCACATTTTGTATAGCAGAATACAAGTCATCAAAACAGTTCAATATGAAAATTAAAGAAAGTTAGTGTACTTACCACAGGCTACTGAAATGAAAAACAGACATTTTGCATAGCAGTATACAAGTCATCAAAACAGTTCAATATGAAATTATAGAAAGTATGTGTACTTACCACAGCCATACTGAAATGAAAAAAAACATTAAGCATTGCATAGCAGTATACACATCATCAAAACAGTTCAATATGAAAATTAAAGAAGGCAATTGTACTTACCAACAGGCTACTGAAAAAATACATTAAGCATTGCATAGTAGTATACAAGTCATCAAAACAGTTCAATATGAAATTATAGAAAGTTAGTGTACTTACCAACAGGCAACTGAAATGAAAAAGAAACACATTTTACAATGCAGAATACAGGTCATCAAAACAGTTCAATATGAAATTATAGAAAGTTAGTGTACTTACCAACAGGCAACTGAAATGAAAAAGAAACACATTTTACAATGCAGAATACAGGTCATCAAAACAGTTCAATATGAAATTATAGAAAGTTAGTGTACTTACCAACAGGCAACTGAAATGAAAAAGAAACACATTTTACAATGCAGAATACAGGTCATCAAAACAGTTCAATATGAAATTATAGAAAGTATGTGTACTTACCACAGCCATACTGAAATGAAAAAAACATTAAGCATTGCATAGCAGTATACACATCATCAAAACAGTTCAATATGAAATTATAGAAAGTTTGTGTACTTACCACAGCCATACTGAAAAAAATACATTAAGCATTGCATAGTAGAATACAAGTCATCAAAACAGTTCAATATGAAAATTAAAGAAAGTTTGTGTACTTACCACAGCCATACTGAAATGAAAAAGAAACACATTTTACAATGCAGAATAATCAAGACTTACCTAGCTGATCTTGAATCATTCTCTGTTTCTCAACTTCTCAGTTGTCCAAAAGTCTGCTCTGTAACGACCCACCATTCCAATCTGAAAAATAGTTAAGCATAACAAAGCACAAAACAAACCAAAAGAATAGTTTACTTACCTCATATTTTGTGCAGGTTTTCAACAGCCAATTTTCTTCTTGAAACCTGTATTCGTCTCTTTTTTGACCCACTGTGGAACAGTCACAGCAATGTAAGTCTGAAACATAGAAGGGCATAACAACATAACATACAAACCAGTATATTTGTTTTGACTTACCTCGTGGCTAGAGTCGAGACACAGCTGCTGAATTTCTTTTCTGTCACAAGCTGTCAAAACATCTCTGCAACATCTCTGCAATTGAAACCTTCAAACAGAGTAAAACAGAGAAACATGTTGTATACAATATAGTAAACACTTACCTTGTTATAGGCCTGAGTTGCAGCAGTGATTCTTTCTTGAAATCTTCTTCTTTTGCATCACTGCATGAGAGACCTGAAAAATAGCATGCAGTGCAAAACACATGAGTTAAATTAAACCAAAATTGTGTTTCTACTTACCTTGCTTCTGTAGAGTTGAATCACAGTAGTAGAATTCCTTCTTCAAACACATTTCTCTGTCTACACCAGGAACTTGAATCTGAAACAGAGAAAAGCATCACATCAAATTGTACAACTCAAGTGCATTCATTCAATGCTTACCTACTTTCTGTTGAGTTGTTTCACAGCAGCTGAAATCCTTATTCACTGTTGGCACTGCTATGAGACCATTTCTGCATGTGAAATCTGAAACAGAGCAAAGCAAAGTATGCATGGCAAAAATCAAAAGAACAATTGTAACACTTACCCTGTTTGCAAGTCCCATTCACTTTCTCAGCAATGTTCCTCTTCTTGAATCGTCTTCGTCGCTGACTACAAGTACACCTGAAACATAGCATGCACAAAACATACCATATAAAAACAAAATACAAGTGTTCATACTAAAATGAAACACACTTACCTTTCTGCTTTGCTCAGCTCTGTTCGACTGTCAACTCTTCATGTCATGTCGTATCTGAAACGAACTAAATCAAAACATGCATAGCACACTATCATTGATAAAATATTGAAACAATTGTATGCTTCATAGCTGTGTTTTTTCCACTTTACATCACAGACAACTGGCGATCACAAAAGTAAAGACATTTTTGTTCTACTCAAACATTAAGCTCACATTCACAAACACCGACCGACAGAGTTTTGTATAGAGTGCTAATACCTAAAACTGTACAAAAAGAATCGACATCAGTTTTCATTCATCATCGTTTATTGAGACAAATTAATACTACAATACTTACCACAGCTCCCTGAAATGAAATAGAAATGTTAACAGCATGCAAACAAATGTTAACCAATATCAAATCATCTATAGTAAATATCAACAAAAGCATTTTGATACACATAGTAAGTGTTCACCATCATAGTACATCATCAGTTAGTTCGACATCCCACGGTTGCTCAAGTGTAAGTACTGGCTAGCATTTACCCTTTTCAGTAAACCGTCACACATCAGCATTTTTAGACACAAGTGCTGATAGATTCAACCCTTGTTATCATCTTTCACAGACTTCTATGAGTAAACAACTGAAAAATATAAAACGTTTGTACTCACTGTTTGGCAGCTCCAAGAAACACGTCTGTTCTGCTTGCCATCTGGACATCCACTGAAACAAAACATCTGAAAACACACATACATTTTAAACGTTTTTGAACAAAAATCAACACAGAGCAGAGCTAAGCTGCAGCAGTTAATCTTTCTTAAAATTGAATTCTCCATCTCTGCATAGCACACATGAAAAATAGCATAACATCACATTACAGCAGTCAATGAAAACAAAAATTTGATCGACTTACCTTGCTTCTGTAGAGTTGAGTAACAGACGTGGAAATCTTCTTCCATGTGTAAACCAGTGACTCGAATCTGAAATAAAGTAAAGAACACATTGTACAACTCAAATCAATGAATTAAAACTTACCTTACTTTTGATGAATTGTGTCTCAGCAGTTGAAATCCTGTTTAATTTCTGCATGTGAAATCTAAAACAGAGCAAAGCACGCATGTTACAAATTAAACAAACACAAGTGTTACACTTACCCTGTTTGCAAGTCCCAATCACTTTCTCAACAATGTTCCTCTTCTTGATTCGTCTTCGTCGCTGTCAGCAAGTACACCTGAAACATAAAAGCATGCACAAAACATCCCATATAACAACTATTTTGTACTTACCATATGAGTGCTTTTCTGTTCAGGTCAGCTTGAAAACCCATCACTGCCATCAGCATCTGAAAAATAGTACATCACAAACAAACAAACAAACATAACATATCATAAAAACAGTTTAACACAACAGATATGAGAGCTCTCGCAACCACGTCTGTTCTGTTCGACTGTCCAAAAGCAAGTGACAGTACTTCAATTCACTAACATTGAGAAATTCTAAACTTACCTTCAAGGCTTGTTGAGTAGCTCCAAAAACAAGACTGCTTGGCTCCACTGTTCACTCCAACTGTCATATCATCACTGGATAAGCACTCCTGAAATGTATTAAAACAAAACATGCATAGAACAAACATTCAGTCAAAAGTACTTACCTTTCACTTTGTCACTGCCCTGTGCTCAACTCCAGTCAGCATGACATCTCTGCTTGAAAGTCTGAAACATATAAAAACATGCAATGCAAAACAAACATAGTTACTTACCTTCTAGCATATTGTTGGAGCTCCAGAAATCACGACTGTTCACTCCGGCTGCCAGACTTCAACTGCCAGCACACATCTGAAAATCTGAACAAAGCATTCATGTTCATACTTTACTAGCCGTACAATTAAAGTTACTGACATACTCATCATCCAAAATAGAGTACACGAAAAGCTAGCTAGGTTTACCTCTGTTCATGTGTTATACACCAAATGAAACCATGATGATAAAGTAACTCACTTTATCTCTTCTTTTGTCAAAATACAAGTGTTCATAGTGGAATGAAACAGACTTACCTTTTCATTTCCCAGCTCTGTTCAAATCATGTCAGGTTTTCATCTCATGTCAAATCTGAAACGAACTAAATCAAAACATGCATAGTATACAATCATTGATAAAATTTCGAAACATCTGTATGCTTCATAGCTCTGTGTATTTTCACTTTACAGATCACGGACAGCTGGCGACCACAAAAGCGAAAACATTTTTGTACTACTCAAACATTGCTGTATTAGTCTCACACTCATGAACACCAACCGACAGAGTTGTGATAGAGTGAAAATACCTAAAATTACACAAAACGAATCGAAATCAGTTTTCATTCATCATCGTTTATTGAATTCTATACATATGCACTACAATCTACAGTACTCACCACAGCACCCTGAAATGAAATAGAAATGTTACAGCATGCAAATACAATTTAAGCAATATCATATCATTTATCTACTATGTTTGCAATCATTTTTCAATCATATGTTCGTTTCCCCAAAGTAGCTCATGTTCTGTTCCACCATCATACACCATCATCGCTAATCACAACATATCGACACTATATCAGTACTGAGTAGATTCTAATTTCTACCCAACGCATTACACTTCTATACAAGTAAACCTGTACAAAACGAATCAAAATCAGTTTTCATTCATCATGATTTATTGAAACAAATTTATACTACAATACTCACCACAGCCCCCTGAAATGGAATAGAAATGTTACAGCATGCAAATACAATTTAATCAATATCATACATATCAACAAAAGCGATTCAATACATTGTCATTTAATATTTTTGCAACATTTTTCCATCATATGTTCGCTTCCTCAAAATAGCTCAATGAATATTCTGTTCCACCATCATCCACTATTATCGCTCATCACAACATATCGACACTGTATCAGCACTGAGTAATTTCTACCCAACACATTACAACCATCATACATCATCACGCAACTTGTAAACAGTAAAACGAAAAAAATTTGTACTCACGTTTTTTGTAGACAGCAGCTCGATGAACATGTCCGCACAGCTCGACATCTGAACCTCAACTGACAGTCAATCGCTTGACACCACAACATAAATTTAATTATTCACAACAGTCAGGGCTTAAAAAAACACGTCCGATCAGTCCGATGTCAAAACTTAAATTGAAGTCAAGTCGTTCAAAAAAATTAATGTAAGTCAAACATTTCATATATAACGCTCACAAATTCGTTGTCAGTCAGTACTAAACGTTCAAAAGTTATCATCGCATAAGAGTATGATTTCATTTCACAACTCAAGTCAAAGTCAAGTTGTTATCTCATAACAATAACCTAACACTACAGTCATCCAGTCATTCAACAAGTACCAAGTCGCTATTCTATAACGCGAAAACTTTTCATCAATAGTCAGAGCTCACGAAAGTACGTCCGTCTTCGTCAACGTTCAAAAGTCAACTGAAACTTTTTAATCGTAAAAATATTTCAAAGTCAAATTTTTTTCAGAGCTCACAAAAACAAGTCTGTCTTTGTCAAAGACCATCAGTCAACTAAGATTCTGTCGTAGTAAAAAAAATTTAAAAGTCAAAACTTTTTTCAGAGCGCTTTAAAAACACGTCCGTATTGGTCAATGTCCAAGTCGCAACTGAGCGTTCTTTACCCGCGCAGTTCAAATTATAATTAGGTCACGACGTCGAGAGCTTCGAAAAACACGTCCGAACCCTTCAACGACCAAACGAAGAATGACAGAAAAGCACATGGAAAATGTTTATTCTTCATGATTTGAGTTACGATCGAATGTGTATTTGATGACAAATCTAAAAATCATACTTACCATGCAAAAATCCTACAAATATTGACTTTGTGATGATATTTTTTCATGACCATACAAGCCGAAATATTCACACTCACAGCTTGAATGGGCATAAAAATTGATAAGCATGAGTCCGTACAATCCATCCAGTATTTCCTTCGAGTTAAAGCAAATCCATGGTCTTTAGGTCTCAAATCTTGTTATGAGGCGTACTCAACGCAGATTTTTATAGTCAATGTTAAAACGACAAAAGGCGAGTATATAAAAAAATCTAGTCAAACATAGATTTACTAACCTATCATTCTGAAATAATCCTAGATCATATCAAATATGTGAGTAATCCATCAAAATATTTATTACTGAACATTTAACATCAGCACAAAATATTCCCGAATACCCATTTAGTTTTCTACATAGCCTGAACAATTCAATATTTATTTTCAATTCTGAGAACTCAAATGTTTACATGACGTTCGACTGACGAAAGCAGCTCGATACGATTTCGCACTAACTTTATTAAAGAGCAACTATCGCGCTGTGATTTTTTCAACTGTGTTTTGTGATTAGTACTAGTACAACGAAGATATAGAAAATGAATATCAAACCACATATATCAAAATGTTCAGCACACTGGCGCCTACACAATGATATACAAATAGTATGGTTATGTGTACAATTGTTCTTGAAAATTTGAAATATTGAGAAAATTTGCGTTAAAATCAAAATTTCATAACTCGCGCGTTCGATTTTGTATACACAAATAGTATCAGTATGAGCGCATCGAAATTTCGGTTCATCTGGTGAAAATTTTATTGAATTCGGACACCGGGTTCAAGAGATATTGCACTTAAATCACTTTCAAATAAACACAATTTTGTATCATCGATATGTCAACACCCCTTTAAGTTGAAAGATGAGTTTTATTGAAATGACGTCGTCGATTTGCACTGACAACGAAGGGTCAAAATTACGATTCATGAAATGTGTGTTTGTTGTGATATGGTTTTTTGCCCGTATAACTGCAGCGTTTCACAGAAGTATCAAGTATATTATACCAAAATGCACAGAAAAGAATTCCTTATCGAATGGTACAAAACAAATATTGTACTATTGTGAACGATTTACTTTTTTCTTCATATCAACCCAAGTTTGGCCAATAAACAGAAATTTTGACATATATCCACTTATCTACTTGCAAAATATTTAAACTCTTATTGTTCGTCTCTATTTGCTGGTTATGGTAGTGAAAATTTCATCGAAATGCGTTCACGCGTTATTGTGACAGTTAAAATAAACCGCTTCGATACAAACACAGTTTTATCAACTATTCGCTATCTAACGACGTTCGGTTTAACTCGATACTTTAAAGTTCAAAATTTCTATAAGCACGAATGCGTTTTCTCTCAGCAGTATTCTTGTAATTAGACCTATTGTGGAGTATCATACATCAAAATGTGCAGAACAGAATTCCTTATCGAATGGTATCAATTGCTATGTACTTGTCATAAATGGGAATTTTTTTTCTTGTAAGCGAAGTGATTTATATGCGAAAAGCTAAGAATTTCTTCTATATGCGAATATGTTAACAAAAAATGATCCCCACAAAACTTGTTGCTATTAACACGTTTCATATTAATGCGAAAATGTTATGTTGATCGGTCAAATGGTTGGGAAGAAACGCGAAGTTAAACTTTGTACGAAATCACTGTTCTATTCGCAGAGAGTTTTCGACGTTGAGTCAAAATGTAAAGTTAAAGACAGAAATGCGTTTAGTACGAAATCGTTATCGCACTGTATTTTTGTTGTGTCTAAACATACGGTAAAGTGTAATATATAAAAATGCGTGGAATCGAATTTCCTACAAGCTAGTACCAAAATAACGATAAATGCTCATTACACAAAAAAGTTTTCTTGTTAGCGAATTTTGCAAAGTTGAATATCTGATACAATAAGTCGTGTGAGAACAATATAGGTGAAACAAAAATTGTAGCTATCATGCGGTTAAATATTGTGGTGAAAATTTCATCTGAATATCATGAGGCGTTCTCGAAAGAATTGAGTTAAACCGATGCATTTTAAACTCCTTTCCCTCGCTTGTTTACATGCATATGAATGACGTTGTAAAAAATCTAAAGTTAAAGACAGAAAAACGTTTAGTACGAAATCGTTATCGAACTGTATTTTTGTTGTGTCTAAACATACGGTAAAGTGTAATATATAAAAATGCGTGGAATTGAATTTCCAACAGAATCATACCAAACAAAAGATGAATGCTCTTAACGCAAAAAAGTTTTCTTGTTAGTGAATTTTGCAAAATTGAATATCTGACACAATGAGTCGTGTGAGAACAATATAGGCGAAACAAAAATTGTAGCTATCATGCGATTAAATATTGTGGTGAAAATTTCATCTGAATATCATGAGGCGTTCTCGAAAGAATTGAGTTAAACCGATGCATTTTAAACTCCTTTCCCTCGCTTGTTTACATGCATATGAATGACGTTGTAAAAAATCTAAAGTTAAAGACAGAAATGCGTTTAGTACGAAATCGTTATCGAACTGTATTTTTGTTGTGTCTAAACATACGGTAAAGTGTAATATATAAAAATGCGTGGAATTAAATTTCCAACAGAATCATACCAAACAAAAGATGAATGCTCTTAACGCAAAAAAGTTTTCTTGTTAGTGAATTTTGCAAAATTGAATATCTGACACAATGAGTCGTGTGAGAACAATATAGGCGAGACAAAAATTGTAGCTATCATAGGATTACATATTATGTTGAAAATTTCATCTTAATATCATGAGACGTTTTCGAGCAAATTGAGTTAAACCGATGCAACTTAAACTCTTTCCCCGCTTGTTTACATGCATAGAAATGCAATGACGTTGAAAAAAAATCTAAAGTTAAAGACAGAAATGCGTTTATGACAAAATCGTTATCGGACTGTTTTATTGTTGTGTTATGATATATAGCTAAGTGTTATACATCAAAATGCGTGGAATTGAATTTCCAACAGAATCATACCAAACTAAAGATGAATGCTCTTAACGCAAAAAAGTTTTCTTGTTAGCGAGTTTTGCAAAGTAGAATATCTGACACAATGAGTCGTGTGAGAACAATATAGGCGAAACAAAAAATGTAGCTATCATATGATAGAATATTATGGTGAAAATTTCATCTTAATATCATGAGACGTTTTCGAGCAAATTGAGTTAAACCGATGTAACTTAACATCTTGTTTCGTTTGTTTACATGGATAAAAGACGACGTTGTAAAAATCTAAAGTTAAAGACAGAAATGCGTTTAGTACGAAATCGTTATTGCACTGTATTGTTTGTGTGTTTAGACAGACGTTTAAGTGTAATACATCAAAATGCGTGGAATTGAATTTCCTACAAAATCATACCAAAATGAAGATAAATGCTCTTAACACGAAAAAGTTTTCTTCTTAGCGAATTTTGCAAAATTGAATATCTGACACAATGAGTCGTGTGAGAACAATATAGGCGAGACAAAAATTGTAGCTATCATATGATAGAATATTGTGGTGAACATTTCATCTGGATATTATGAGTGGTTTCAAAGAAAATTGACTTAAACCTCATTGTAAGATATTGCACCCAAGCCAAAGTTGTTTTCATGGATAGAAATGACGTTCGAGCTACAGTACATGTGTGCTTTAAAAGTCAATTCATGATTACAGGCAAAATGGTTTTCGGCTAGTCTTGATCAAGCGATACAATAGACATACAAGCATGTCATATCAAAATATGTGGAATTACATGCTCTTCATGTTGATATCAGTTTTGTTTCAAAAAGCGATAGAATGAAAAAGTTTTCTTGTTGCGAACGTTTTCAAAGTGATTTTTATCACATAAGCATGTATGTTGGAACAAAAATATCAATAGAAAAGTTGTAGCTATCAATAAGCTGGGCATTGTACTTTAAATTTGATAGTGATGACTTGAACAGTTCCGGAGAAATTTGACTTAAACCTCGGTGTACGATATTTTACTCAAGGTTGTTTACATAAAGCGAAATGACGTACTACATGTAATGAATTTTTGCGCGATGTCGATTTAACCCATTTGAGTCGGGATACGGTTTCATTCGTATCGCCCTGATATAAGTTTATCAAAAATAAGTATATAAGCAAACACATTTATTTCCTGCTTTTTATTGTACAGCCATGAAACGCAAACGAGAGCATTTTACATTATGGGATGCTGCAAACGTCCACAAACACAAAAGTATGTGGTATTGGTGGGCGTACATAAGACGAAAGGATATGGTTAATCACGAGAAAACTGATTGCGATGTGATTCAATTGTTACAGTCGGCTAGTGTAAAAAAGCAAAAGACACAATCAGATAAATTTCTTACATCATTTTTGGTTGGACTTCGTCCTACTAAACATCAAAAACAAGTCCTTAATGAAATGCTACGCGTGTCTAATTATACGTACAACTGGTGCTTGTGGTTAGTAAACGAAAAAGGATTAAAGCCACACCTATTCGAGCTTCAGAAAGTTGTTTGCAAAACAAATGCCAGCGATGTTGATCCATATTATAGGATGGAAAACGATAACTGGTTTTTCAACAACAAAATGTCAACTATAAAACTTACATCGTGCAAAAACTTTTGTACGTCTTACAAGTCGGCTAAGTCACTAAAATCAAAACTAAAACGACCCATGTCTGTATCGAATATCATACAGGGATCTTTTTGTGTTCAAAAACTGTTCATACGACGTCTGTCAGATAAAGATGTTTCTATCGATAATACTCAAATGCAGAACCGATACATTTGTATGATGCCGGACAATTTTGAAAAGCGTTCAAATCCTAAAGAACGATTCTTAAAATTGGCTAAACCGATAACAAAAATACCTCCTATTGATCACGACGTTAAAATTGTCAAGCGTGCTGATGGCATGTTTATCATGAATATTCCTTGTGATCCTAAGTATACACGAAGAAATGCATCAAATGATACGATAGAGAAACGTGTATGTGGCATTGATCCTGGTGGTAGAACGTTTGCTACAGTATATGACCCTATTGACTGTTGTGTTTTCCAAGTTGGAATTAAAGAAGACAAGCAGTATGCGATTAGTAAACTCCACAATAAAATTGATCATGCCCATATGCATTTGACTAAAGCGCAAAACAAAAAGCAACAACAAGCAGCACGTGAACGAATTGTATCACTAAAGAAAACACATTTAAAACTAAAAACGTTTGTTGACGATATTCACCTAAAGCTTTCCTCACATCTCGTCAAAGAATATCAGTATGTGGCACTGGGTAAAATCAATGTAGCGCAACTGGTAAAGACAGACAGACCAAAACCGCTTTCACCGCGAGCCAAAAGGGATCTGCTATATTGGCAACATTACAGATTTCGCCAAAGGCTAACTCACCGAACTACGAACACAGAATGCATATTGGATGTTCAAAATGAAGCATACACTTCGAAGACGTGTGGAGTGTGTGGAACAATAAACAAAAATCTAGAAAAGAGTGAAACATTTTATTGCGATAACTGCAAATATAACACATACAGAGCCGTTAATGGTGCTAGAAATATTTTGCTAAAATCGTTGCGCATGTTTCCATTTGTCAATTCGCAGTAATAATTACTCTGTAACAATTAGGTCGATCCATCCTAAATTCGAAAGTCCATTGCTACGAGACTTTGCGTATGCTTAGTCCAGGGCAATTTTCTGCCGAATTAAATGGGTTAAAGAAAACGATCAATGTTGCGTTTAACTCGTGTTCAATCGAAATGTTTCACATACATACAAAGTGATATACACCAAATTCTTCAGAAAACAATTCCCTATTCAGCGGTACATATTTTGTTTATGAAAACGAAAAGGCAAAAAAGTTTTCTTCATACACAAGATTTCGGACAGATATTTAACATAGAAACATATATTTCAGGGCAAACTAATCAGTACGTAATTGTAGCATATAGCCATCTGTGTCATGCACTGAAAATTTCATATTGATATTTTGAGTGGTTTCAAAGAAAATGCACTTAAACCTCGTTGTACGATATTGCACCAAGGTTGTTTACATGAAGCGAAATAACGTAGATCTACTGCACGTCATGAATTCAAGTGCGTTGTAGAAACACAATATCAGAGTTGAGTTCAGTTTTCTGCTGATAAATCGGCGTTTCAATGTGTGATTATTAAATCCTCACAAAAACTTCATATTCAACGGTACACATTTTGAACAATGTATCGCAAAACGAAAAGGCAAAAAGATTTCTTCATAAAGGCTTTATTTTCGATCAAAAACTAGTATGTTTGTCAAAAAAGCATCAACAAAGAATAAAACGTTCGGAATAATCGATGTAAGGCTCTCTAAGTTGAATATCATAGTCAAAATTTGATCCCAATATCTGCATTGGTTGTTGAGAAATGTACAGTTAAACTTTCTCGCAAATACTCATCTATCTATGTACTTTACTGTGAAATGACGTTCGATATTATTTGCACTTGATGACCTCGCTGTACTGGGTGTAATTCCTCATGCGTTGATGAAGTATTGGATTGGAAAAAAATTTGTACTAGCGAGATATTGTGATTTGAAAAATACTCCACTGCACTGTTGCGTTGAAATTTGATCATAGTACATTTCGCAAAAATATTCATAAAAGTTCATATCAAATAACAGCTGTTAGGTATTGACTCATTTTTCACACACACAATTTTGTTTTGTCGAGATGAAGAATTGCGAATGAGCAAAATACTCATTAAGCGTATAAGGCTTGAATTTTCACAAGTGCATAAGCTTTGTCGAAACTTGTGAAACGTATCGAGTACTTGAGTTAAATATTCTCTGCGTACTTTTGTTGTAACATTCGATGTTTTGTATTCGAGTAGTATCAGGGCAACATTTGGTATATGAATAACGAAATCGGGTCGCCTGTTCTGAATTGTTACTTCGTGCTTTATGTACAACCGACAGTCGTCGCGAAGTGTGGGAAATGTCTTTCTGAGGTACTGACCCAACTCGCTAACGTACGTTTTATCAAAATCCCTCAGACATGCAACTTTGTTCAGCGTTTTTCTTAAGTACGAGTGTCTATATCTGCCACGCGTTAGAAATTTGCTATTCATCTTTATCAAGGACTTTGGTATGTAAGCGCTATGCTTTGTCTATATACTGAAAACGCACCAGCCCGTTGGGTATATAAAGCGACACGGACAGCTATTGTCATCATTCTTGATTTGAGACTCCAAGAGAGAACATTGACTCGAAATCATGCCGAAATACGCAAACCGACTGCCAAAGTTCGAGGACACAGACGCTGCTAGTGGTAGTAGCGAAACGACTGGCAAGGGCAAGCGACATGCTACAAAGCCATACACTCGACCAGAACAATCGGCGTCAATTGATCTAAAGTCGTTCGGCTATCAACTGAACAGACTTGGAAGTCAGGTTACAGCGTTTGTGAACAGCAGCGACTACGCTATGTCAAAGGAAGGTCGCGATGTCTGCAAAAAAATGGTATCGTGTATTCAGAAGGCTTCCTCGTACCAGAGAGAAGCAAGCGAACATTTGGTTGATGATCGAGAGCGTTACTTCAACGAAGAGTGGTCTAAACGCGAACGCGCGCTAAAAGAGCAACATGAACTCGAAACCGATAGGATAATATCGCAGCTCCAATTTGAGAAAGAGCAGGCTTTGAATTCGCTTAGAACAAAACTTCAAGAAGAAAAAGAAGAGGCTATTCGAGCATTGAAAACGTGTACCATATGCTACGATGAGGAAAAAAACAGTACCTTGACAAGGTGTGGGCACACTTTTTGTGAAAACTGCTGCCTGATGATGTTTGATGGAGACTGCGCTATGTGTCGAGCTGACGTTACTGGCTGGGTGCGAATGCTTTTGACTGATTAGATGTTTTGGATTTATTTATATGCTTGTTTGTTTGTTGTGAAATAAAATGTTGAAATGCATATCATGTGTTGGTCGTTAATTGAGCAGGTTAGATATAGTTTGATTGTAGAGTAAAATAACGTTGAGCTTACGAACAATGTCGTATTGAATTGCAATGGATCGAATGCTTAATATGAGTCATTGTGTAATATAACATCTAGTAGTATCAACATGTTTCGAAATGTGCAGCGAAATCAAAAAAATATTATAACACAAACTTGTACTATATAAATCCAGTCTTTTGACAAACGCAATCATTCTCATTTGAGTAACGAAGCGAAATGGTGTCAAAACAACTTGCTGGTGTTGGTTTATGTTTAGATGATGAAAGTCATCCGTTATATCTCATTCCAAATGAGCTCAACCAAACTTGTCAAAACGTGCACTCCCTTCTAAAAATGAGAGACGAGAAAGCTGATAAACAGTATCATTTGCAAAAAAATGAAGAAAAAGAAGCTGCCGATTTTATTGCTCAGCTTGTACAGCAAAATTCCAACGACTCATCAGGTTCGAGTAGTACTAAGAATTCGAACAAACGCAAAGCTATTGGTGATTCCGAGGGACACACTGTCAAAAAACCTAAGGGCTCGCGAAATGCAAAACAAAATGCAATCTCAAGTGAAAATAAGCAGACTGACTTTGTAGAGCAGTATCTCAAGAAACAACAAAAAATAAAATCGTTGCACGCTGATGCTCGTACAAGGATAGCGTTCATTGAAAAATCCTTACACTATGTGCAATCCAAAGAAAGCGATGAGCCAACGGTTTGCTCTTTTCTGTCCGAGGCATCTTCAAATATTTCGCAAGCCATAGAAAGCATCTCAAGTGAACTACACAGTGGCGATGTTGACTCCTGCAGAATATGCAAAAATGAAGACAATCCACCAACAATTATAAGCAAAACGTGCGGGCACGGATTCTGCTGCATAAATTGCATAATGAAGTATTTGGAATACGTCTACAACAAAAATTCTGGGCGACTGATTTGTTTGAAATGCAGACATCCATACGATAAGAATGCAACATATCAAGTCGGTGCTCGCTATGGCATTATTGGTTGATACTTAGAATGAATAAAATGTATAGAACCTTACAACGTGTTTTGTTTCACATGCTTGATGTTATATGCTTACACGACTTCAGGCTCATATTGGCCTTAAAAAATAGCGGAATGAAAACTCAGATGAACACACGTTATTGTACAATATTTTGACCCATAACAATTGTTTACATGACGTTCGTTTGACGAAATCAGCTCGATATGATTCCGCACTATTTAAGCGACTACAGCTCTGTTCTTATTTCAACTGCGGTAAGATCAAAATATCATACCTCGCGCATTCGATTTTGTATGAACAAATAGTATCAGTATGAGCGCATAAAAATTCCTGTTACTCTTGTGAAAATTTTATTGAATTCGGACAACGGGTTATAGAGATATTGCATTTAAACCACTTACAAATAAACACAATTTTCTATTATCGATATGTTAACGCCGCTTTAGTTGGTAGGATGAAATTAAATAAATATTGAAATGACGTTATGAATTTGCACCTGTCGAACGAACGAACTGTCAAATGCTTTGCCATATGAAAATACCGAAAACTGCCATTTCACACACGTCAGACACACATATCAACTTTCACAAAAAAACTGCAATGTGGAAACATACATTTTGAAAACATGTTGTACTTGTTAATGCTCTCTATAACCGTTAATCCTGTTTCTTTGATAGTGATAGATCAGAAATTAAGATATTGACTAATGCAGCCATTTCACATGTTCATGCCAAAGCCAGGACTTGAACCTGGATCTTTTTCAACCAGCACAGGACTGGAGAAAGCGTTATACATTCTACTACTCTGGCGTTTGAACTGATCAATGCTGGATAGTCACTATGCATAGCAGTCAAAACCTAGCAATTATGATTGTGATCAGATATTCTCTTCAACTAAAATACCCCGTTTGACCATGTATATGACATTTGTTCACATACATTCAGGCAAACATGATATGCCAGTTTTGATTTGCAATCCTCAAATATCTGTATCATACACGTCGTTAACCAATTCTTATTTCAAACATGCTAAGCTGAGAGAACAGTTGTACAATCCCAGCCCACACAGTGTTAATACATTTTGGTTGCTTCAATTTGCATTGCATACAAATTAGCTTGGGTAGAGAATGATTATTGTGATCAAATATGAATGTGTAGACCAAAATGCAAAATTTTATACTTGACTGTAAATACTATCCACACAGTTTCAATATCATGCCCAGAAGAAATTGACTGAAGAGATTTAGTTTTGCATGACATAGATCTCCTTCTAAACCAATCTGATAATATATACTGATCATCACTGCATAACAAACAACGCAATGAGTTTTGTGGCCAGACATGAATTTGCTGACAAAAAACCATATTTTTCTAAATAGCCTTTATATACTTTTTTCTCAGCATTTGCATCATACCGGTTATGTTGGATGTGTACTAAAATTGTCAAATATTCTTCTATAGTTATAAAATCTGAAGCAAGACATGGCTTGTGGTTGTGCTTGCTAGCTCATACCCATAATTACCTTCACACATATTTGCACTGAAACAAGAATGCAGATGCTTATGAATCTGAACCAAGAATTGGCTTGTGGTTGTGCTTGCTAGCTCACACACACTGTAAAATGTATTTGAATGAAATCTGGTAAACAGACATTGTCATGCCTGCAAAATAGCAAAAGTTTCCACTTTTTGTGTAAATACCTTTTTTGCATCATTCTCAACCATAGCCGGTTATGTGGGATTTATATCAAAATTCTAAAATATACCTTACATGGGAACTGATCAGAAAAAAGACCTGAAACAGAATAACATATGCAGTTAGTTTTTTTGTAGAGAGAAAAATGTTTAAAAAGAAAGTGAACACATGTTCTTTTGTAATTCATACAGTGTATCACAATTTCAAATTCTGATTCAAGATGAAATATTCTACACTGTTAAGTCAACATGATAACATATGTGAGTGCAATACAATTTCTGTACTGACCAACATGCAAATTTTCCATTTTTTGTGTTAATACCTTTTTTTGAACTTTGTACACCATAACCTGTTATGAAGGGTTTGCTTCTTGATATTTAAATATCTATACTATAGGTACTCTAACCAAGACAAACTTCCTATGGGGTTTGCTGTTGATACACATATTTGTGTCAACTTGAATGAAAGATTGTTGTGGCCAAAAATTCACATGTTGGTAAAAAGCAAAATTTGTATTTTGGTGTGCTTATAGATTTTTTTTTAGTTTGGGACAATACATATTTTTGCGAAGAAGACTTTGAAATGGACAATTGTGCATTCTATGCCTAAAATATGAAAAGTGAGCCTCTTTAGAAGTATGCTGACAAATCAGTTTTTTTTCACATATAGTATCATATTGAGATGTAAATTCTGGTCAGATATTGTTCAACCTATGACATGAGATGAAATATTCAGTCACGGTGTTAGCAGCACTCGGTAAAAAGTATATACTGAGTGTTCATTCATTGTAGAAATCAACTTTGTATGGCAGAGTTTGATGTTTACAAATAACCTACAGTCAAAAAGGTCTGATGCAGATAAAAAACAAAACAACACATATCAAGTTCCAAACTGCCTTCTTAAACACAAAACAGAAGTGGTCACAATAATCTGAATTGCAAAACGCCTTTTGTTAAGAGCATTTAACTTTGGTACAAAAATCTACACAATATGATTTATCATGTACTTCATTTTTCTTTGTTTACATTTGAGATGTGTTGACATTTCAACAATACACGGTTTTGTCTATCACAAAAAAACAAAACCATTTTCGTAGTACTTGCTTGTCATATCATCCATGTTTTGACAGAATTCATCGTTTCTTGAACTCTCAATCCAAGAAAGAAAGCCTTAACATGCCTCACATACATGTATCGATACTGTACATAGAACAACACCCATTTTTCGGAAGGTTCGGATGAAACTCATATCTTTGAACGTTGTATTTTTCCAAAAAGCAAAGTAAACTACAAACTTTTTGTCAAGCATGAAGTAAAACTATCTTTTCTAGAATAAATGACACCGCATATTCCGCAAAATTCGGCTTGTTGATAAAAATACTCGTCGATGAAAACATAAAACACTTTGTTTACATATAATTGGGGCGATTGTCGACTTTGTGAAATTTCATGTTTTGGGGAAGGGACATGCATTTCGAGTTTTATGCTGTTGAGTTGAATAACGGCATACTATAAAAGGGCGAATTGATCGTGTTTGAATCATTTCGATTTTTGAAACTGAACGAACAACACGCATAATGAGTGACAGAAAAGCTTGCGAGCAATGGATGTCAGGTGTGGAGAAAAGTGGAGGTTTCCAGGCATGGTTAGAGAGGCAGAATAAGCATCGTGAGAATGAGTCGTCAGCTGGAAACAACAAAGCAGCTTGTAACAGATGGATTAAGAGCATGGGCGAAATGCTGCCAACTGTGTATGACACTACGTTAGTGATTGTGTGTCATAGGTGCAAAAACTTTTTTTCGATGGTGAACTTTTGCCGTAGATGCGAGGCCCTCAGCTGTGTGTCATGTACGCGGATCGACGATCGCTGCGAATGGTGTGGCGAAATTCAGGGTTACGGCCAAAACAGAGGAGTGAGGCTTTTGCATCTGTGATCGAGCGGACTATGTGGGCTGATCTAGTGGACTATGTAAACTGTTGTACGTTGTTGTTGCGAAAGATTGAATGTTTGAAATATTGATTGTTGCAGAATAAAATCGTTTGAAACTACATATACATAGTTGTTTGTATTTGCTTTGATTAGAGTTGGATAATATAGTTTGAGAAAACATACGACACTGGGTTATATCAATAACTAACGCAATAGCGAAATCAAACATTCGTGCACACAATAGTACTTGTTTTTCAACTTTGCGTTTGGTAGTTGCATGAATAAGTATATGTTACTACAAGAATAAGAACAAAACGAATTGAACGGTTCATGATATTTATTTACAACACGATCATACAAAACCTACTCATGTGTCTATCAATAGTCTTGTTCCTGGACCCACCATTCGCAAAAACTGGCAATTCGGTGAATGTTTATGGTGTTCCAAGAACGCATCGTCTGTAGATTTCCAATGATACAACACAATGCCACAACGAAAACATTTGCAACGGTCGTGTTGTCCCAAGTAGTACAACCCGCAAGAAGCAAGCTGGTATTTGTTTGGTTGTATTTGGGGAGACCAATGCTCAAACGTTTTCAGTCTGTCGATATAGTTGTTCATAAACATACTTGTTTCATTCGTGCAAAAAGCGTCGGTATCATCCATGATATGATATGATATTATATTACACATGCAATTGGTTATTTCAACATCTTTATACATTTTTTGTCTCAAAAATACTCTTGGTCAAACGTTACGAGTTTTGTTCTCTTGGCTTTGGAGCTCAACAAAATCCCATTAATGGTTTGAAGTCGTTTTGTGGGATCTTGGTGTGTCCAGCACAAATCATATTTCGGATTGATCAGAATAACCTCAATATCGACATAGTACACAATTTCCGTATCTGTCGCTTTCCAACATTGATCTCGCGTCGAAAATGTAAACTTCACATCTGGATAGAGATCCATGATGTACATTTCGACAGCTTTGTTCCACTGTTCGAGGTTTAAACGTAACATGTGTCGAAAAAAACCTAAATCTTTGAGTTCGACGGCTAGCATTGTTTTGTGTGAAGTGTACTAAGTCAAATTACTGCTATATAACATTTTTCTACAAAACAAACAAACACCTGTGAACGTTTCAACAAGTTTATTCAATATTTTGCACATCGACAATTGACAGGCACGCAGTGACAGGTCCAGCATCGGTGCATTCGGTTTATACGTCGCTGTGTTATTTTGCCCACGCTGAGAAAGAATGGAGGACGTTTCGCCACCGCAATTTCAGCTTCCCAGTCTTCGGTTTTCGTTTTTGGAGTTACCACCCCGATGCTGGTATTTTCTGAAACAGAAAAAGCAAAAGTTAACAACTAAATGAACAATGCTTACAATAAAAACTGCTATGAAAACACAATATCTTATCAACACAACTTACTTTTCATCTCGGACTGGCTTATTTCTAAGTCCCAATTCTCAGTCTGTGGAACTTGAAATTTATTTGCTGGTACAGACATGTTGTCGCTTTTGTGTTTAAATCAAAAATGATTTGAATCAATAGTCATGTAGCGCATTTTATATTCAGCGACTGTTTGAGAACCACTAACCCAAAGTTGTTGTCACTTGTGTTCGTGTACAGAATATTGAGAATTTTGTTTGCAGTATTGTATTGACAAGAAACAAAGTTGTACTTTGTTTGCACCAAACGCTGAATTTCATCACGAAGTGTTGTTGAGTCATCTTGTTGTGAGACCTTATCTATTTTATCACGAATATTTTTTGTGCGAAATGAGTCAAGTTGTTTGTTCCAAAATTCAGTGGTGCATTTGGGTACGAGTGTTTGACCATAACGTTTGATTAGACACGAAGCCAGTTTGTCATGCGTATGCTTTGAAAATGTAAGTACTCCAATCATACTCAACGCGTTTGTCAAGTAATAGCTTGTAGCTGCCATATCTTTGGTACATGTGTTTGAAAAATAAAGGTGACACTGATGAACCTCATTGCCGTAGATATCTTCGTAATCGGTCTGTTCACACAGCAGAAAATCAAACCCATTGCTTTTAGAATCACTAAACCTGAGCTTCACAAACTGTATGAATTCAGATTTTGATATATGAATGACAACTTGTTCTAGGTCTGTTTGTGTGAAATCAACAGGCAAAACATGTTTTTCTTTGATAACAATGTAACACGATGAATCGAAACCAAAGTTTTGATTAATGTGTGTAGCTAGCAACTCGGGTTGGTTTGCTTTGATGAGTGTATTCAATTTGCTTTCGCCTTTCCTTTCGCTGCAACGAGCCATTTCTGTTATTCAAATTCAACAATTTAGGTTTTTATCATGGAATTTGTAATACGACGACTTGTATAAATACTGCAACAAAAACTGAATGTGTCTCATTTACAATCTGACAACAGAAGCGACAACATGTCGGTCCAAACATTGTGCGAAAAATTCATTCGTGAGAAAAGAAATTTCAATGCGAATGGTCACCAAAAGAAGTACATGTTCAGCGTTACATGTCCTTTCACAGATGTCGAGGGACTGCGTTTTACGTCGATAACTAACAGTCCGTATGACTACTTGAACTACAAGCCAACGCTGGACCATGTGTTTCTCGATGAACCGACACTAGCTGCGTTTGAACGATATGTTGACTTGATGTTTTCTGTTGCCGATGAAAAGATTGATATGTGCTACTTCAAAATATTGAAAACATTAGTACCAGAACATTTCGCAACTCTAAACGAGCGCATAAAGAAGGGTAGATACATGCAGTCGAATCCCACGTTAAACTACAGACTGCCGATATGCATAATACCAGTGTTGGAGTTGCACGGAATCGAGGAGTTTAGCAAAGTCTATTCGGTGAAATCCACTTGCCTATCTTTGGAAAGGACACAGATACGATTGAAGCTGAACACCTACTTTCGAGCAGTCATGACATTACTCGATTGTTCGGAAAATGATATCGTGGAAATATTGGTGAAAAAAGGAGTGCTACCGAGTAAAAACTTTCAGCTTGTCAGTACACAGAAAGAGCTCACAATAGGTCTGAAAATTGTGAGAAGCTGTGGTGAAATATTCGAAGCGTTGCAAACTGGCATCGAAATGAGAGAGATGAATGCTAACGTATACTCACTACAACCAAAATATGGATATCCAAATACAAATTTGTGTCAGGCGTTAGAGGTTTTGTTTGTGATGCATCCTTTGTACCGCAAGCACATCAACAGTCTTCACATTGAAACGGAGCTGATCGATGGGGGAAAAGGTAGACTAGTCAATGCTATTCCTAATCGCAAACGCAAATTTGTTGAAGATCCAAAGGATCAGTCGAGTCTCCCCAAAAAGATGCTTTGCAAAATTTGCAAAACAAATGAAATGCCTTGTTCTGATGTGAAGGCATGTTCGGAGCAAAATGAGATAATCAGTATGCCGGTCGATTTGTCAATCGTGAAAGAAGAAATTGCGGAAACGTTTATCCCAGAACAAGAGGTACAAGAAGCCCCAATGCCCGTTAGCGAAATGTTACCTGAAGAAGACCCATGTAAAGTTTACTTCATCAATCAGTGTCAAAACGAAGAACACGAAGATATGCTCTCTCAAGCGGTTAGAACATGCATTCCCAACATTCACATCCCACCGAACTTTGTCGCATTTTGTGTGTCGAAGGAATTGCTGACAAACGGCCTCGTTTTGTACATTCCTGCAGATTTTGTGTTGTAGTCTGTTGTGTGCAAATTTTTTGTTATATAGCTATTACATGTGTTTTGTTAGATGAATGAAATAAAAACCAGCTATGTTGCGCTTTCATACTATTTGTCTTGTTTGTGTCTCTATGTAGCTGTAACGATAACTGCTTCAAGAAATCGCCAGAGCGCGATCTGGGTATATACAATGGTGCATTCTCAATCGTTTCCTATGATGATGAGCTAGACAAGTTACGCAAAATTGTATATATTCCTGAGAGAATGTACACAACGCAATATGATATTCTCGAGGCCATACGAAAAGTCATAAATCAAAATTTGGGCGTGAAAGACAATTATTTGACCATTGATAATCACAGGGACAGGTTTTGTTTCCAAATCAAAGGCAAACTCTTTTTGATTTTGACCGAGAATATAGGCAGGATGCTAGCTACTGATTCTCTATGGCGATTCTTGGTACCAGACAATACATCTAATCATGTTGCAGACATCGAAAAACGCAGTACCGATAATGAGCTCGTCACATCGACAGTTTCAAACGAAATTGACACACACACAAACAGCGAAATGGAAAACACAACGCTTGCTTATATCCCCAACAATGGTTCGACAACCACAAAGGTTAACAAAAAAAGCACGCAAGCATCACCGAGAGTTGCACACGAAAATACCACTAAAACATTAAGTAAAAAACATAACACATCAGTTGTCAATGCCCTTAGCGATGGTTCAACAACCTCAAAGGTTGAAGAAAATAGCGATCTTGGCACATCGATAGTTGCAAACGAAACTAGCACACAACAAAACTACAGTGAAATCCATAACATAACGAGTGGTAATATCACAAATAATGGCTCAACAACCACAAAGGCTAACGAAAATAGCGAAACAGGATCTGTCCTTGTTATAATCGAAGTTGTGTTTTGCATTCTAGCCGTGTTTGCAATCGTTCTTGGACTTATAGGATTTGTGTATAACGTTATAAAAAAAACAAAGGAACTAAAATAAATATAAAACACACTCATATAAACGAATCTTGCCATTCGTAATGTTCTAAGCCAAGCATGCGGTCGTTTATCGTTTTGTGTTTGTTCATTGTTGTCCGCGCAAACACAACAGTTCAAAGCGTTTCTTCTTACGGTTTACAAAACTGTTATTGCAATGTGTGTGATCCGACTAAAAGTATTGGTAAAATATATGATGGATCTTGCTACTTTATCAGTATTGAGCAACAGTTCAAAGTTGGAAACCAGTTTTCAACGCACGTCAATGTACGTAAAACTGTAAACAGCACCGACTATAATGCATACGATGTGGTCATTTTTGGACATAAAAACATTCATCTAAAAACGGTTTTCACTCAAGTAAGCAACGAATTTATTTTGAACAACATTCAAGGTTCTATCAAGATAGCGCTGTTCAACAACAAAGATAGGCCTGCTCAATGCGTTCATTTGTTCAAACGAAAATATTTGGGCATTTCATGCGAAACGGCTAACGTAGCGCTGTTAAAAGCGGATCGAGGAGAGTTTGTGACTGTGTCACCTTTCAATCCGCGTGCGTACAAGACATGTTCATTTGACGAAAACGCAGCAGCGTCGATCACATCTCCTAAAACTTGTTTCGTGGTGAATGAAGATGGCCAGTGCTTACCAGCAGTGCTGCAAACAGAAGAAGAGTTTCAAAACGCTTTTGACTATCTGATTAACAGAACGCACGACCCGAAGGTGAATGCAATATCTCAAAATTTGATGTTCAAAATTGACAGTCTGAACGAAACGCTCGAATTAAACGATTACGCGATAGTCTATTCGCGAGTGTCATATGATGAGAACAATACGTGCTTGTATATCGACGTGAATGAAAAATCTATTTCGTATGAAGATTGTACAACAAAACGAACTCTGTGTCAGATTAGAATTCCTGGTATGGGACTGGATTCACCGAGTGACGATGATTCCAAAATAAACAGCTTTTGGGTCTTATTTATTGCACTAACATTTGTGGTTGTTTCTTTGGTTATAGTTATAGTTATTGCGTATGTGTTGCAAGGATTTCAATCTAGACGTTTACAAACTACTACAACAGTTCAAATAACAAGCGCCTAACTCGAGTATAAAACCATTCACGCAAAGTCAGTAGTTGTCATAACGTAAAAAAATGTTCAGCTGTGAGTTTGTGGCTGCGATGGTAGCAAATTACTTGGAATGCAAGCAGTTTGAGGACTCAAATGACACTCTTTGTGACATCGTCGAATGTGTGATTTTGGTTGTAAATAGCACTGTTACGATGCATGTTCTTACAAAAGATGAACTGACCATAGCTTGTTTTGATGAAGACTATTTCGCCGAATTGCTTGAACAAAAGCTGAACAATGGTTTGAGCTGGGATGTGTTTGTGACAGCATTTGTTTTGTTTGCGGCCGTCGTACGTGAAATATCGAATTACAACGCTGAAGGCTTCTACCACCTGAATAAACTACAGAACGTGTTCCGTAAATATAGACTTACTGACTGGGTTGCAAATCAACCTGGTAAATGGACATCGTTTATACAGTATTGTAAGCGAGTTTGTTGAATAAAAAGTAGAAAACAGAAAAATACGTTTTTGGTTGTTTTATTCATATGTTCAATCATCACATTCACGGTCGCTCTGTAAACTAAACGATAAATTTGATTCCAACTCTACAAACAAATCGTTTTTATCAAAAATGTTTTTGATACCAATCATATCGATGATTTCCTTACACATAGCACAGCCGTTGGATTTCAGTAAATCATATTTCTTTTCAGTCTCGCCATCTCGATCAGAAATACTGAAAAGCAGTTTCGTTTCATCTAGTGTATCCCGTATTATTAGATCGACATCGGCGTAATTATCGTCGTTGATTTCGACGTTTCCAACAACATCTTCAACAAGCATTAAGTACACGCTAAGATGAACTGTGATTCCAAAGCACGTTAGTTTAATTTCGTACTTAAACTCAGGTCTTGGCTCGAAATAACAATTTGACCAACCCGGTTGAAACGTTTCAGATCTATACGCATAGAACTTCTTAACTTTGGGCTTTTCCGTTGATGTGATGCTCAAATGCTTCGATACTATTTCCCACAACTGTTTTGCATCAGCTTGTGACTTGATTTTCCTTTTCCTTTTTTCAATGCGATCATACTTCGACATTTGCGGACGAGCATAAGATGACCATCTGCGTCCAAAGTACATGTTTTGAAATGTAACACTTTCCGATATTAACTGACACTTAAATGGTTTGTGATCGAAATCGTTACAAAATGTGCATATATATTAGCGCTACGCAGAGTTAACTTCATTTGTTGATGTTTGCGACTATATTTCTTGGCATTTTGCTTATTCAATTAATCATCGAAGAACGAAACCCAGATTTTTGGGATCGCAAAAAGACTAAACGTTAAAACAACAAGAAAAAGCCATGATTGCTGTTACAATCCTTGCGTTGATTTGTATTCAAGACTTGCAATGCGACCCGACGGTGAATGCGATATCTTATAATTTGATGCTTAAAATTGACAGTCTGAACGAAACGCTCGAATTAAACGATTATGTGATAGTTTATTCGCGAGTGTCATTTGATGGGAACAATACGTGCTTGTATATCGACGTGAATGAAAAATGTATTTCGAATGAAAATTGTACAACAAAACGAACTCTGTGTCAGATTCGAATTCCTGGCATGGGACTTGATTCATCGAGTGACGATGATTTCAAAATAAACAGCTTTTGGGTCTTTTTTATTGCACTAACATTTGTGGTTGTTGCTTTGGTTATAGCTTTTGTTTTTGTGCAACTTTTCCTTGCATGGTCGTGGTGGTTTACAATGCCCGTAATCAAATGGCAACGATAGCAGACTAGGTGAAATGGTTTGTGATATAGATCGTTACAAAATTTGCATATAAAAGTTCTGCACAAAAAGTAAGCTTCATTTCATTTCTTGATGTTTGCGACTATATTTCTTGGCATTTTGCTTATTCGATTCATCATCGAAGAACGAAACCCCGATTTTTGGGATCGCAAAAAGACTAAACTTGACAACAACAAGAAGCCATGATCGGTGTTACAATGCTTGCGATTATCTGTATTCAAGACTTACGATGGTGGTTTTCTGTTAGAAAAATACGAAAAGAATGCATACAGGTTATGAAAGAACTTCGTGAACGCTTTCAAGCAAATAGTTGCTGTGATTGCAAAGACTGCAAAAAACGTATGGCTCAACTTCACCTGGAAAAAGAGCAAGCAGTGAAAGACTCGCGTACTTGTATAATTTGCTGCAATGAAGAGAAAACCTTTGCCGTAGCACCATGCATGCACCTTTTCTGCGTACACTGTTGCTGGCACATGCATATATACGGGAACAAATGCGCTGTTTGTAGATCTGAAATATTTGATTGGAAGCGGATTCATTGGACTGATTAGTGTTATGACTTTTAGTGCATGCTTGTGTGTGTATTTGTTTGAATAGTATCGTCAAATAAAATGTTGAAATGCATTTTATGTTTTGGTTGTTAGTTTGGTAGAGAAGATGCAAGTATATTGACGTTTTGGGTTTTATCTTGCTGCGTGAAGAAAACAAACACGCGTGTTTACTGTTTTTGCTCTTTATTTTCAACATACAACAAACAAAATACGACATTTAGTTCATAACATTTTCTTCTCTGCGCTTTCGGCTCAAACTACGACTGAACACTTTTGTAAAGCTTCTCTTTCTAGTTCTCGACCGCTTTTCATCGTTTTCGCTAGGTTCGTTGACAGACATTGGTTTTTGGTTTTCCTTAGACTCGTTTTCTCTTCTGAGCAATTCGTTATCATACGCGGTTTTGTTGTGAAATGTAAGAAGTTGTGGAATGCGTTTAAGAAACATCACCACTTCTGTCATGCCTAGGTGCTCAGCGAGTTCGATCATGTTTACCAGACTAGAGATTGACTGCCAATCCGAGTAATCTAGCGTGAGACCGTTACATTGGTACTCAGACAGGTTCATGAGAATTTCAAACACGTTCATCAATTCTTGAACACTGTACTTCGGCTGAATCTTGACATGATTTGTCTTAACGTTAGTGAACATTTTCACAATTGCTGCTGGGTATGATTTTTGTTCTTTGCCCACATAAAATACAACCCTGTCTTTGCTTTGTTTAAGCGACTGAATGAGCTTTGAAGAGATTTCAATACCAATATCGTACTTCAGTTTAGTGAACAAGCGATTAGTGGCTTCGGTGTCAGTGACCCGTTTAATATCTTTAACGTTTATGGTTGACATGGTTGACATGGTTGTGTGTGGTTTGAGTGTTTCTATAGAAAAACTAACCTTAAATAGATTTTTATCGCAGTTTTCCAAACCGTAATTTGTGATTGTATAGACAGTTGAACATCCACAAAAAGTCATGTTTTTTCTTGAGCTGGGAATCACATCCTATAGTGTTAATCATAACAAGAAAAACATAAACTCCTAAAAGCGAATAAGGACAGAGTGAAGTGTTTCTCGAAGTTTTGTATGTATCGTAAATAAACTTTATGTATGTGGAATTGTTAACCGTACTTTCGTCAAACAGAGAGAAAAAATTGTAAGCTTTAAGTCGGTTGTATCCACAAATAGGATCGCCAAATACTGAATCAAAATGGCTTGTAATTTCGCTAGTTGTCAATTTTTTGAACAACGACATGCGTTCATCGTCTTTGAACTCATTGAGAACCATTGTGACACACGTTTGAATTCCACACCCGAGTTTTGAGTTCATTTCTACTAGCTTGCTTTCGAATATTCGTATTGGTTCTTCATATTCTGTTATGTATTGAAAAATGCATAGCGAGCATTCGTGGTGATGTCTAGAGTACATGGGTGAAAGCAAGTAGGTGTTTTGTGCTAACTGTTCGTCTTCGTCAACAATCAAAACCTCGTCAATATCCATTGATAAGGCAACAAATGTTTACAGTTCATTGATACAATTTATTTACAACATATACAAAAAATGTAACACACACAAGTCAACATAATCATACAATATTGCAACAACGTAGTCATTCGTCATCATCGCTCAATTCTAGATCACTGAGTATAGTCTTTTCCTTTTTCGGTTTCTTTGCAGCTTTCGTTTCACCAGATTTGCGCATTCTTTTAACAGCCAGACCGTTCATAATTTCCTTTTCATCATCGTTTAGCGTATCTGAGATTTCTGTATCGGAGATGTCGATATCGGCATATTTGCGTTTTTCCTCAACATTGGAAGATTTTATTCGCTCTATTAGCGCAAACATGTTTTCGTCTTCCCCAGAACCGAGTATTTTGTTAATCACATCAATTGGAATTCGATCGAAAACGTTAGAGCTCACAGTCTTCACAACATCGTCCTGCAGGTTTTTTGTTTTCTTGATGCCCTTTATCAGATTCTGCGTTCTTACTTTGAGGCTTTTGTACTGCGCTAGTTTGGCATCAATCTGTTTTAGTTTCTCTGAAAGTTCTTTTATCTTCAAATAATCGTTAGGCGACAAGAAGACACCTGACTCGACTTCAGAAACCAAATTCCTTTTCACGCCGTGATTGAGTACAGTGTTCGCAAACTGCTGTATTCGTTCTCGGTTGTTCGTTTTTATAGCATAGCTCGAGGTCAACATTGCTTGTGCCATCGTAGAAAGTGATTGCGAGTGTGCTTATTTTGTTAACTGCAGCTATATATATACGCTTGAAAAATAATGCACGCCTTACTTGTTCATCATTGGCTTGAATAATCGAATGTAGTACGCCTCTTTGGCTTTACGCACGTGCTTGTCTCGCTCTGTCTCCAAAACGAATACAGTGTACCGTTCCTTAACATCGCACAAGTGTTTCCCACATTCTATCAAATGGTCAGTAGCTCGACACAAATGCTGCTCTGTTCGAATATGAGAGTTGTGTGTATGAATGCGTTTTCTCAGATTAATGGTCTCTCCAATGTACTCACCGCAGCAAGTGTTGCACTTCAGTACGTATATAACATCTGTTGATTTACAAGTTAAGTTCTCTCCATCTTCCACCTTATACACAAAACCACATTTAAACTGAAAACTATTTCCACTCTTTATTTGAGAACATAGAGTGCAGCGCTCACCGTTACATGGTTTAACTTTGTAGTCCATCAACAACTTCGAATATTCGAGATTGATGACTGAAAATGTGTTTATACGCTTTTTGTTACTGAGACGTGAAGATCAGCTGGTACCGTGAAATTGATTCCGTGTTCCTGCATAGCACAAGTAATGTCAAAACACGAACAGTTTTGCGAATTTAGCTGACTGATATGTAGAGTTTTACTAACTTTTGTGAAACAAAACTCGATTGTCAAGTCGAATATGAACACGTTTTCGTCTCCAATATCGTCTAGTATGGTTTCAAAAATGCTTTCGAGCAGTTCTTGTTCATTGATCAAAACGCTGATGCATTTAAAAACGTGGATGGAAAATTCTTGAGTGTTACCAATGCTCTCGCGTTCAATGGTATACATGTTGTCATACGAAGTCATTGTGAGTTATGACAATAGCGGATACAAACGCTTTGATATATGTTAACTGTTTACAACAGTATCGTTATGCCGAGCTATGCTGTGTAGTACAATTATGAAGCAAATAGCAGCTATCACAAGCACAATGAATCCACCAACACAAACAGCGACAGTTTCCCAAAACGTTAATTTTCTTAGTCCCGGTTCGTCATTCAATGTACTTTTACCCAACAATACCTCGCAAATCGTGGGACTGTGTTTGCATTTTTCGATTGAAATGGTCTTTGATCGCATATCGACATACGTGCATTCTTGTCCACTGTTCGTCCTTTTGTTGTACACAATGAAGTGTTCGCTTGTGACAGAACTGTCATCTATATTTTTTATTTGAAACTTTGCCTCACTCATATTGTGTGCAGTGTTCTGAGTAATGCTAACCAAATATGAAACTAACCGTATCATCCAAATCGTAAACACTCGCAATACTTGAGTGCGAACAATTTGCATCAATCCGAAAACATTTGCCATTTTCCGCTTTCACAGCACCAATATCGCAGTACGTGAAATTAGCCAATTGTATTTGTGGTACGCGAATGAAATGACCATTTCTCGCTATAAGCACAGCATTCGTGCTCTCGGTACAATTCTCAATTTGATACGTATTTCTGAATAACGACATACAAATCTTATCAACAGTTGTGCCATCTTTGGTGCTGAAGACAGTAAGTCGATATGATGAAGCCTTTTTCGCGAGAATAACTTCGTTACTCACTTGTTTCACTATTTGACTTAGCATCGCACGTAAAGCATGATTACGTTCGTTGATAATCAAGAGTGTGTATTCACGAAACGGAGAAAAATGCGTATTAGAGGAAATCTTGAATGATGAATCCAAGTTGATGAAATAGCAACGATTGTTATGTACTTTACCGATTGTAGTAGAACGATTACATGTTAGGCAGTAACAATTTTGCAATCCATACGTAGATACTTCTGCAACGGTCTGCTTGTGGTGCTTAATTCCCATTTTATGCTTGTTGATAGCATCTTGCATATTTTGAAATTGTTGGTTAACAATGTTATCGTTTTTAACTGGCAGACTAACGTTGAGTTTTGGCTTGGTAAGAGCATTTTGAATTTTGTGAGAAGTTTGGTTAACAACAGTATTTTTTTTAACTGTTGGACTTATCTTGTTTTTTGGCTTGTTGGTAGAAGTTTGAATATCGTAAAATTGTTGGCTAACGAAAGTATTGGCATTTTGAATATCGTGAACTTTTTGGCTTACGATAGGTTCAACGATAGGTTTGTTTGTTACTGACAGAACTTTAGTGTTTTTGAAAAAAAAGTCAGAAAAATCGATAATTGGTACATTTTCAGCGCTTTGCTTTTCATCCAAATTATCGTCAGAGTAATCCTCATCAAAGTTATCCTCGTCAGAGTAATCCTCGTCAGATTGATCATAGTCAAAGTCGAACTTATCATCGATTTTTAAGCGGATCTCACTCATTTCTTGCTCTATTTGTGTAATTGTGTCTCGCAATTCTTTGGACTTAGAAGGGATTATTTCCAAACCTAGATCATATTCTTTGATATACTTGGCGACTGACAAATCATTCATTTTTCTCTTCAATAACGCATTTTTGATTCGTGTTAACGCATGATCCTGTTTCTCGGGACTAGCACCTTCTAAATTCACATCGCACCATGTTCCGAACGTTGTACACAGTTCAGTATTAAATCTGATGAAGGCATGACCGTGCATCCCATTTGCACAAATTTCACTTCCATCATAGGTCAATGAAAAATTGTACGGAAACAAAGGTATCCAAGCGTGTGTGTAAATCTCAGTAAACACAGATTCTACAAACTCACTGATAGAGTACGTTTTCGGCTCAATTTGCAATCTAACTAAAAGACTTGGTAAGTCGTAAGTGATAAACATTGATCCCGCTACAAAACCATCAACTACACTGTATACCGGTTTTGAAAACGCTTTTTTCTTGTTCGGACATCTAGATAGACCTATGGATTTGCATTGTTGCTCATGACCTTCTAAACTAAACTCTGGGTTTTGCATCCATTTGTTGAAAAATTGTAAATTTTCTTTGACATCGTCGTATAATGACAAATACTCATAGGTTACGTTTATCAACACATAAAATAAACCATTCGTAACGTCAATCGGTGTATTCTGTACATGCTTGAAACAAGACGGTTCATAAAAATTTGGTTTAGGACGTCCTAACGCATTTGTTTGTAAAACTATGGGACAAAACAGGGCAACTATATGCACAAACATATACATGACGAGTTTTTGATGCATTGTCATTTTGGAAAGTTCCTATATAAGTATTTTCTACAAACAAATTGAAGTTATTTGTCTTCCAGTCATTCACATGGATTACACCACAAATAGCATTCCTATGTGTCTGTGGACAGATTTCCAGCATGTGGAAATAAATACAAGAGAACATTTTGCACATCAATTCGAAACGTACGCAAGACTCAAAGCTTCTCTACAACCAACGAAGTTGATAATGTGTCTATTTGATGAAATTGTTGAATTCGTTTGCAGCAAAACAAACATAAGCAAAATCAAGATTCAACACGCGCTGATGGACTCTTGTACTTCAAGGAAAACCTTTTCAGTTTGGTCGTTTCTGATCAAAGATGTGACAAAAGAAACTCTGAACGTTCTTGCTACGAAAGCAAATCTGTGTAGATTCGATTTATTGTATAGTTTCATTCATGCCGAAAACTGGGTATGTGGTGCAATTGATTTTCATGGTGTTGAAAAGTCAAAAGATATTGCCAAAGATATTCTTGAAACAGAGCACGTTTTTGAAATGTTTAGCGCACACTGCGATGACTAGATATACCAATAAAATTACCATGAGTAATATTGTATCACATCGTGATTGCTCAATAAAACGTATTGTATCATAGCTTGTGTTTTCGTGATTTGTTCAGAACATACTCAAATAACAAACAACACGCAAAATTGTTTCAAGGTTTTTTATTAACACATACAATCGAACACAACAGAACAAACATGCTATAAATTTGGGTCGTTGATAAGCATGTGTTGATTTTCATATCCATCCTTGTGCTACGTACTGATGGTATATATCTTTTGGTTCGTTGATTAGCAATCGATCGTATGCCTCATCGAATGCCTCATAATCAGAAAAATAAATATGGTGGGCCTCTTCTTCCACCTTTTTATCAATCAAATATTCATATGGCGATAGAACATAGGGTACACGTTCAATTTGATTTTGTTCTTCATCATCGACGCCACCGATTTCGTCCGCAAAACAATTGTCGAATTCTTCTTTATATTTTTCCTCCAAAAAACGTTCGTAAGATTGCAAAAACTGATCTTCTATCATATCATCGATATCACGGCTTCTGCAAACCCAACACATTTTTCGATCATGTATTTTTACATCTCGATCATTGGAAACTGTTTGAGTTGTGTAATTATCATCGTCGTTTTTTTCCTGGCAATATGTTTGTTTTTGATCTCGATTTGCATTGCGTATTTTTGTTCTTCGTTTTGAAAGTTGCCTTTGCAAACGCCTTTGTTCAGCCTTTTTACGTTGCTTTTCAGTTTGTTTTTTATAGGAATTGGGGCGGGTACGAGTACAAGTCTTTTCAATTTTCGCCGTAAGCAGGTCATCGAAATCACTGTAATCATCGTATTCGTCATCATTTTGGTTATCTTTGGTTTGAAGGATATCAACCGATTTCGTTGAACATCGTTGGTTATTGCTTTCTGTTTTCGCAATTCCATTGTTCGCTTTTTGATATAGCTTGGAAAACTCATTTTGTAAGTACCGACCGAATGATTCATTGTCAAAAGGACAAGCAGGGCTAAACCGTCGCTGACTAAGTTTCAGTTTCACTTCTTCTTCTGTGTTCATGACCCAATCGAACACAAAAGGGCAAACGGGGCACAGCTGTCGATGCCTCAGTTTTACATCTTCTTTATCCATGTTCCAAATGGAAATGTGCACATGGCAAAACACGCATCGAACACACTCAATATTTTCGGAGATTACACAAGTGTCGTAGATGAACCCTTGGCTAGCCAGGTCTTCCTTTGACACGCCGAAATGGGAAGGCATGTTTTTAAACGATTGAAGTCTCTGATACAACGACATGTTTGCGAACGAACGTTCTTAGACTCAGTAAAGCATTCATCTGCTATTTATACAAAAAATTGTAATGTAAATTTTATGTCCATCCATGTAGCGATCAAATGCCTTATTGTCAGAAAAATAAAACGCCCGGCAAAATTAGCGGGGGGGTCTTTTTTAAAACCCCACCCCCCTTATTAAACCGTCAGAACATTTTCCGGGCATATCATATAGCGCCGCATCCCGCACCAAAAATGCACACAAGAAAAAAGTGGCTGTGGTGTCCAATAACTCGCACTTTTAAGCAATTTAGTCCCTTTTGCTGACAAAAGACATTATTCTAGCAATGTCATTTTCATATTCTGCCAATCCGTATTTATGCGCATCGTTATTTATCACCAATACTTTTCTTGGATCCATACCCGATAACCATTTTTCGTGATTGTTATTAAGTTCCTTCAAATATCTTAGCGATATTTCGCTTTCTTCTGCTCTGTTTCTGATTTTAAGACGTTCGTAGCATTTTGTTGGTGATGTTTGCAAATATATAATTCCGGCTAGCTCAAAAATTTCGCTCGGAAGCATTGATTTTAACAATTCGTTGTATACAATCCATTCAACATCATCGATATAACCCATCGATTTTTGTGCTGTTGCGAACACGTTTAAGTTTGACAAAAACGACCTCTCAACAAACACATATGGTTCACCGGACGCTAGAGCTTTTCTCAAAACACTCATAGCGCTTTTAAGTGTAAAAATTTGAAATGCAAATGAATGCGTTGGCATGTCTTGGCAATAAATGTCAAACATATTTAACACTTGGCCATCAGGGCCCATAACATTTTGCCACTCATCCAGCGGTTCTGGAAATACAAGATATGTTTGACCTAACAGATCGAGTAGTGTGCTTTTTCCGGCAGCAATATTGCCTTCTATCGCAAAGACTTTTGTCATGATGAATGAGTGTTTTGTCTTGGTGTATCCTAGTTATACGTAAAATAAAAATAAAACAACATTTAGGTTCATGTTTATATTGGTCAACATATGATTAAAACAAACTTGCAATGTAATAACAATAAACATTTTTCAATACAAAACTGATTCATCTTAGCAAATGATAACGACAGATGGTCAAAATGCTGTGGATTCCATTTAGGGCGTTGTTTTTGGTCAAAGTCCACTGTTCCGTATGCAGTGCCGGGAAAAGTACAATCTTGAAGGTCGTCCTTCCACATGGTTATGATTGAAACAGTATTTGGAACCACTCCGTAGCAAACCCTCATTGGTATTTCGTGTTTCGGGATGTAATCGCTGAACTGACACTCGGAGTAAGCGCCGTGCAAGTATCGTGTATGCCTCATTTCTTCTTTAGTGACAATGATCGCTTGGCTAGGATCGTCAAACTTTCCACCTACTACGTTTCCAATATACACTGGACTTTTTTGTCTCTCTTGATGTTTGAGTGCTTCCATGAACGGTGTACCGCTGTCTCTGTGTTTCATCACGACCATCTTATGAGGTGTGTCGACGGTTGAATGTCCAAACGAACAGCATACTGAAACATTGTCAATATCGATGTCGCTCTTTAGAATAGCTTCTAGAATAGAGCACATATCTGTGTTGCTTTTGGTGAGTATTGGTATGTCGAAGACCCGTTTTGCGTTCAGAAACGCGTTGATAGAAGGCGATCTGATCAACGACTCAGTCAGGAAAGCATCAGTGGCATCTTCGACATGATACCATGAAGGAAATCTTCTGCTATGCTCTTCCATCTTTGCCAAAACAATTTCTGGCGACAAAAGGTTCTGTCGTTTTCGTTTCTCTGCTTCTTGTACTTCTTTTACGATACCGTATAAACCAATATCACCACCGTACTGCTTGTAGATCATGTATGTCTCAGCAATACGTTGTTCTTTGAACCTAAGTTGATGTGACATGTTTGGTTGTAAGAGTAAGAATGAATGATAGACACAGGTTTCATCGCCCTTTTATACTGTTTCGAAATAATGAGCACGTACATACCTAAAATAAACATATGTTGTCTTCACACATCTAGTCATTCTTGCTCATGATGGAATCAGTGTATGATGTATTAAATGACCATTTGTATAACGGTATACGCAACTTTCCATCAAGCATATTAGCTGTTGAAAAGACTCAATGTTGTTACTTTGAAAAAACTGAAGCAAACTCTCACCACGTTTCATTGTTATAGATTCGCTCACTTCGTTATCAAAAATATGTTTCCACAAAACCTGAAAGTTGACCTGTTGCTGATAAATGTGTATAGTCAACAAAGCACAGATGAAAAAATACACATGTTTTACTTGATTGTTCAATTGTGTGTTCTTTATTTCAAGAAACCTGACTATGAAATGAACAAACGAATCATACAGATTCTGCGAGGAATTCGCAAAATATGTCAAAAGAAACAACCATTTCATAAGCTGTATGTAACATTTTCGAAACAAAGGTCCAACATCATATGTGTGAATAACCATACAACTATTCATCTGCGAGACCTTTTACTACAGTTGGAAATCTCAAAAGTGCACCCATCGCTCAGGAAAATGGTAACTCAAGTGAAAGGATTAGAGTGGATTCCTAACCACAAAGTATTTCAAGTCCTCAAGTCAATGTGTAACTGTACGTATATTTATAACACTAGCAATCTTGTTTTGCATGACTCTGTTGCAAACTTTTTGACGTCTGAACTATATTACCCGAAACCAGTGTTAGACTTTGCGTATCACTTCAAACGAGAGCTTACTACAAATCCTAGTAGTAAGCGCAAATGTTTCAGATCGATTCAAATATTACTCACGTCACCTATTGTAACAAGAAACTTATCGTTTGGCCATTATATACAAAACCTCATCAGACAGCAAGTTGATTTTGTGAACAACAAAATCATATCACTTCATATACCATCGTGTTTTTGTCACACCAAGTGTACTAGAAAAGAAGGAAATCTTGATCGTTTGTACCAAAATGGCTTGTTCATTTTATGCAAAACCTGTTGTCAACCCATCAACTATCATCACAAAGCATATAACAAAACGTCTATTGTTAACGATGCGAATAGTCGAGCAAACTACTTCTCATGTTGCGATGGATGTCGAGAATTTGATTTGGTTGATGTATACAAATGTTTCATAGATTCAACTAATTGTATTCGATATCAGTATTTGGCGCTTCGGAAGCAAATATCTGGTAAGAAAACTGCACTATACACTACCATGTGTCGCAACAGTCGAACCTGTTTTGGAATTGTTAGCAGTGAAGTAAAATTTGGTGAAAAGCCACAGTTATCTTGTAAATGTAACCCCAGAATAGTGTACTTGTGTTGATATCATATCAGATTATATCGCTGATGGAAATCCCATTACAAAGAGTTCGTTGTCAGAAAACATTTGCGTTGGTTGTTTGTGTTTTTGTTTCGACTATTGTACTAGATCTAATGTTGTAAAAAGAGAAATACGAGCATTGTTTGTTTGACATGTTTTTATTTTTGAATACAAAATATGATTTAAACCATTTCGTTGTTGTTCATTTCTTCTATCCACCTCATATACACTAATTCATCGAGTTCCACACGAATGCGCACGTCTGGTTCCAAGCAAACTTGAATAAATTCCACGGCCTTGCCAGACTTATAACGTTCAAAAGTCAAGTCTTGCAGGTTTCCGTCTTTGTACACATCCCATGGAATTTCTTGTAAGAGGTCATAAGCGAGAATGCCAATTTGCCATACTATGGTTCTCTTTGGGTAGAATCTTCCTTCCTTAATAGTTTCTGGTGCCCAGTAACATTTCGTCCCTATCGATGTTGAATCCGTCCACAAATGTGCTATTTGCGCTAAATGTCCGAAATCACAGAGTTTAACCTCTTTCGTTTCAGGATCTATCAACACGTTCTCCATTTTAAGGTCCATATGTTGCACGCAAACAACATTTTGCATGTGAAGTAGAATGTTGACTATTTGACTGATGATGTTACAGCATTCGTCTTCGGTCATCGGTGTTTGACGGCTTGACACATACGTGTGTAAGTCTATTGGCATGTAGTCCATGATCATCACGTATCCGTCTCTTTCGTAGTCGAGAGCGTACTCGTGCATGTTAATGACACCTTTGATTCCAGATGCTTTCAACGTTTGGTTGAATACTATTTCTTCTGGAAACGAAGTAAGCCCCTTAACGTTTTTGACGACTTTCATGGCGAAAACCTTTTTGTCAGTACAGCGAATCGCTTCAAACACACGAGCAGTCGCGCCAGTTTCAATTAAATCCCCAATATGGTACCGTTCTATAATGTTTGCGATATCATCCATTTTTCGTCCGTTTGCATCAAAGTCAAGTTGAACAATGACGATTTTGTTTTCGTTAACCCATTTATATACTTTTTTGCTTTAGAGCCAACCATCCTTCTTTTGAGACTGGTTGATCATTTTGATTAGACTTCTTGTTTCGTACGCTATATGTTCATAATGCTGATCGAATATTTTGTTTGCTACCAGAAGCGAGTCGGGGTTGCTTGTTCTTGAGAGTGCAACAATCATGTCCTCAGCTCTATCATCTCGTTTGAGTAAAGCTAAAATGGGACTATGTATTGTTAAACCTTGTGTCGAGTCAATAGTTGCACAGATATGCAATACCAAGGGGATGATTTTGAAGAATGATTTGTGAACTAACTGGTTCATTAAGTCTGACATATTTGAGCAGTGATCGTCCTCAATCTCATACATTTGATCCTCATCTTCTCTGTCACACACCGAAAGTTTACGTTTTTTATTGGGGCGATACGTTTGGTTTTTACTTTCCCGCTGCGATGAAATTTCGCTAGTGCTAATTGCTTTTACTTTATGATACAGTTTGAACAGTATGCACTCATGAAGTTGGAGAAATATGCATACTCGATCGAGTTCGCATAGCTTCTTTTTTACGTCTGCATCAATCAACACAAATGAAAAAATGTCTTTCGGCAATACAATGCACGATCCTGGTTTTTCACTAGCGTACGAGTATACCTTAGACATGCTTTTGCTGTCGGCGTGTTGTAATAACGTTTTAAGTGATAATATATGCTGAATGGTAGGCTGGTCAGAAGAGCATTGTGTAACAAGATCGTTCATGCCCTTTGCAACGTGTTCAGCGATATCTGAAAATACATCTTCAATAATGTACTTTGCACAGTCAACAAAAAACGAAATGCAATTGCTTCGATCACTCGCCATGTACGATTGCAGTAAATCCGTCGTTTCTACAAACTGCTGTATCGTTCCAGAAAAGTTGCAAATATACAGCTTGTGATATTCTGTGAGTAAATATCTGAAACCTTTAAGCAAAGTTCTTGATGTTTTGTAGACAATGAAATCCTCTTCAAATAGTTTTGATTTTTCTTTCGTATTACACCACATGCTTTGGTATTTCTCACTTTTGAATTTGACATTGATATGACCTTCTAAATCTGTAAAGGCGGGGATGTCTTGATTACTTAAGATAAATTCTGGTATGTCAATAGCATTGTGCTGATTTTGTCGATATACATTTTCCTTGTACGATTTCAAGTGTTCGTGTTTTTTGGCTATTCGAAAATAGTTTGGTTTGAACAATGGGTTGAAAAAATTTGCTTCATCGGTTACAAACACCGAATTGAATTTGTCCCTAAGTGAGCCAACAACTGGCATTCCTAGTTCAAGCTTACCAATCACGGCCGCTAGCGTTGTGTTATTGTCAATATTACCCATTGTTATTCTGCGATTGTCCTTAAATGACTTGATTTTTATGCAATTCAACTCCATAATGTGATTTTTTAAGCAGTCTTGTCCAGCAAATGTTAAAGCACTCCAAGACGTATAGTTGTCAATAACTCTACTTTGAGTTGGTGAACCGACATATATCATTGATGGTGTTTTGTGATTCCAGATGAATGTTTTGTATTTTATATGCATATAATAGTAGTAGAACAAAAAGAGAAATGCCATGTAATCAGGTGTTCTCCCTGCTTCCTCAAGAACACATGTATCGTAGAGTAAAATATCAGGAATTTTGCTGCCGAGACCTAGGGAATGAATATACGTTATCACCCGTTCGTGGTCATCGTCGCAGTTTGTATTGCCACAACACTGTGTTTTGTACTCGTTATACTGATCGGGAGAAAGTTTTGATTCAGACATATCTTTGGTAAACAACTTTTCACAAAACGGCTTACATGCTTTAAACATTGTAACCAGGTAGTCATCATAACTGTCATGGGATTCGTGTCCAATTCTAGCCTTTTGAACGCACTGACCTAAAATAGTGCTCTCCGCAGGTTGAATCTTATAAAATGAATGAATTGTTTTGTACACTTTTTTCTTTTCGGCAGCATGCAGTATTGATGGCCACAGTGTGGCCTGTAAGTTTATACCAGCAGCATTGCTAGGGGCATAAAACATTGTTCTTTTTCGGTTTGCGATATGTTTTAGAATATGAGTTTTTCCCGAACCAGCGTGTCCAACTATAGCTACCAGCTTGTGTGGGAATGACAAAACAGCTGAACTTGAAGTTGTTCTTATGTCATGATCTGAAGCCAATTCGGGAAAATGTTTGATTAGCCCTGTAATATTGTGGTTCGAATCGCATGTTAAGAAGCTGAGAATTTCATTGATAATACCTATGTCTCGCACGCTGTAATACAACATGGTAAATGAGTCATTAGTGCAACATGAGTCCTTAGACGTTAAGGTTGAAGTTATGTATTATTTTTTTTGTATTTGAACGGTCAACATTCAATATTTTTGAAAATCATGTCTTTTTCTTTTCGCGAACGTTTTCAATTTCTTGCGGAGAAAAGGAAAGCAAGAACAAAGCGCCTAAAGCGCCATCTCAGAGCTAATTACCTAAAGAAACGTTTTGGTACGACAACCGATGATATAGGCTCTCAATGCGCTGATGATTTCATCCGAATACTAAGACAGGAAAGTAAACCATCATCACCAACAGATTGTGTCGTAAGCGTTTTACAGAAGAAGCGTGAATACATGACACAATATTTAGCGAGACGACAACTTGTCAATAATATATCTAAAGTCATAAAATTGGCGACAAAGCGTTTCTTCTCTTACAAAAAGAATGTGGTGCTTAGCAAAACGTCCCCGTGGGTTAACGATATGCCGCTTAAAGCAAATCTGAACGATCAAATATTTTTTGGACATAATACATTGACCAAAAATAAGAAGCTATTGCAATGCCTATATGCTAATACATTCAAAAGTGTTATTCAAGATTATGAGGTACTCGATGGAGAAAGCTATCCATTTAAGGTTGCTTGTGCTTTGAACAAACTAGTTTATTGCATTAACGCGATTGACTGGGGCGAGTTTAACTCATTGAATTTTGTGTTAAGTATCTACAAAAAACAGAAATATACTTTTGAACAAATAACGGAGGAACTGACAAAGGGCGATGCATTACCATCACCAGATCCAGCAATACTACATGACAACGTGTTAAGCGTTTTCACAAGAATAAACTATTTCGACTACAATGACAATGACGGTGAAATGAAACCGGTTATAGACAACGCGTTGTTTGCTATGAGAGGAGATTTATTCCCATTTCTAGTATCTGAATGCATTCTACTAAGGTTTTTGTTAACGAACGCGTCTGAAACAATCCGCGAAGATTTAAAGCGACGATTTAGAATAGCTTTTGAAAATGAAACTGTAACTAAAAACGTTTGTCAGGTGTACCCAGGAGCGTTTACCATCATTTTTATGTTATACTACAACAGCCATAATAACACTGATCCAAAAGGAATTTTAAATATGCTAATGGATATTCAGGCGGCAGTTGGAACTATGGACTACGACCGAGTCAGCAAACATTTGAAGAATTTATGTCGCTTCATTTGTCAAACAGTGTATGAACTTGAGCAAAAGCAAACGTTTATTTCAGATTTTTATTTTGAAAACTTTTTGTCAAATCTCACATTTATGAAATACAACTACTTTGTTGTTCTATCTGGCGTACATAATAACACTGTCGATTCGTTACCTTTTCTAGTCAGATAATCATCAGTATGCTTTTTGCTCCAGCGTAATCAATCAAATGCTGAGTTTCAGCAAGTTCGTATAGCAGTGATTGTTTGTAGATGTCCACTGAGTCCCAACAAAATGTTCGTTGTTTTGATTTACAATTCATAGCTTGTAATACACTTCGCAATATAGCAGTTAAATGTATCATTTGAGTTGTTGTATCTTTTACAATATCGTCAAAATACCAGTACGTTTCTTGGGCGTCGCTGACTTTGTTGCACTGTGAATATACGAAACAAAAGGATTTGAGTTGAATTGAAAACTGCAGACCACTTTCGTGTACCCAAACTGTAAGAGATCCAATGTCGCCCTTGGTTAGTTGTGTAGATGGAACGTCATGTATAATAACCAATTTAGTAACATACTTTTCCACAACTTGCAACAGCCAGTCTTCTAATTGCAAACTATGATTCTCATATGGCGTTATATTTAGAAACATATTTTCGTTTTGCGTCTCGCCATTGATAGAGTTTAGCAAGCCGGCAATATGATTGCGATCAAGACTGAAGTCCTTTGTTTTTGGAAGTACTTTGGGTCTCAGTTTGTGGATATAATCGCTAGGATAAATCGCCATAACTTCATATAGCCTGTCTTCAATATTCAACAAAAACATGTATTGTGCTATTTTGTTTGTTGTTGCTGATGACAATTTTGCCATTTTCCCCTTTTGATAAATAAACATCGGGTGAATGTTACACAAACCACTTTGGTAATTTCGTATAACGAAATTGATTCCACGTTTATAGACTGGAAAAGGGTTAAGTACGGTTATATGATCTTTAAAATTGTAAGTCCTGAAATTGACTGGAATAGTGTGCGATATGTTGTAGAACAAAATCATCTCACCATACTGATCAAGCAATCGCGGTGGGGCATACAGTTGTTTGTCTGGTGGAGGGAGAATTTTATAACCTTCTGTAACATCGAGCAAAACTCCGCTATTTTGTTTAAAATGGTATTTTATAGTTTGATAGAGAAAACGTGTGTTTGAATTGTCCACTACACGATCCACTTCTTGCTGTACTTGTTGCAGTGATAGGCGTTGAACAAATTGTTTTCCAGTACATGAATCTGTGTGAGTTCGTAAATAAGCACTAGTTTCGTGAATTAGAACTAATGCAAATAATCGCATTATAGAACTGCTATCCGATAAAATTGTATCTATTCGAATACTCACGTTTGTTTTAACAAAGTGAAGCGTAAACGTGTTTCTGGCATTGTCGAGATTGCTTAATACAAGTCGCTCGTTAGGATTTGCGAACACAAAATGCTTTGACCGAAATTTGTTAATCGGAACTGAAATGCGAAAAGTCATGTTGTCGTTTCATAATCAAAACTGTAAACGTTTTAATGAAATAAACAAAATCGTGAAAAAATGCCCATTTGCTTGTTGGATAGCATGGAAGAAACATGGTCCTTGCATGAAACGGTGTTGTTTCGAAACAGTTTTGAAACTCAATGTGAAGAGATTTTTGATCACATACTGAGCAGTTACGGCAAACCACGCACTAAACTAATCGATCGTGTGGTGAAAAGTATACTGGTATTTTTCATCAACTCGTTTTTAGCGATGAATTGCATTTCAGGATACAACGAAACTAACATCAATAGGCTTTTGGTCAACTATTCACCAACAGCTACCATAAATCAAAATATCGTTTATCCAGTTGTCACAAAATTCAACAACTTGTATTGGGCGTTATCGCACGCAGCAACATGGGATTCATACGATATCTTTATGTCTATTCTGAATAAAGATGTCACATTTAGTACAGTTACCACAGCCGATATAACCGCTACTATCATTTTTATGGTTTCGGTCGGCATGGTTAGAATCAACCCGGTCTATTTTGTCAATTGCATTCAAGGTAATCCGTTTTACATCCAGGAAATTATAAGTCAATACTGGTTTCGAAAAGGCCTTCGATACATAGAGTTACACGAAGAGAAACGATTCAAGCCAGTTGATCGAATGGAAAATCGTAAAATTGAATATATGAAGATGTGTTCAACTATTGAGCTTTAACTATGCTAGCCAAATTACTCTTCAGCTCAGAACTCAATGAAACGTACAAAGATATTGCAAACATCTATCACAAGTACTGGTCAGAAACCGATAATGTGAAGCGAATATTTAGAACACCGATAACAACGTGTTCTGTATGTTCAACGTACAACAGTAATGCAGTATCAGTGTTGGGACTTTACTTCGATGCAATGCCTTATCACTCAGTTACAGTGTTAGATGCTGCCGTGTTAACAATAATGACTATACTACACAAAGATCAGCTACTGAGCGATAACGAATCAGCGATGCACATCATACGCACTTTGGATCCTGACACAATCAAAAACCACTATTTCATCAACGTGTGTGGACAGCGAGAACGTGTGACAAACGATTTGGATGTCGTTGAATTCTTAAAAAAGATACTGTTCGGTATCAAAACAAAGACGACCAACATCAGAGATTATGCAAATTTAACAAAGCTCTTGAAAAAAGAATGTATTGGGGATTGCAATACGTTTTTGAACCAAAACCAACTAGTCAACATAGAAAAACAACACAGAAATGCAGGACCAAAGTTTTTTATAAAGCAGCAATCATATACAAACAGTTCGATAAAACAGAACAATACTTCCAACCGATTTCAAATTGCATACGACATTATTGGCATCAAATTATCTGTGTAACGTTTTCTTGTTCAACATTATCAATAAATTCATGAGTTGACTTATTTTGTTTTTCTTCACTCTCCTGGTGTTCAAATTCTGCTTCATCGATGGTCTTGATTATCACATTTCCAAACGATAATGATTTTTTAGGCTTTTCATCTCTATCTGGTTCGCACATAGGAACAGGGGGCAATAGTTGTAAGTAAGTGTTATTATCATCATCGTCGTTATCGCTATCAATGTGTAGAATGGAATTGAATTCTAATTCCATTGTTTCTTTAACTCCCAAAATTGTTTCTTCTCGAAGTTCCAAGAGATCTTTTTCTTTATCCATCACTGTGTTTATTTGCGTATTGACCGTTTTAAGCAACTGTTGATTGGATTTGATTGCCTTTGAATATTGCTCAATGGCAGTGCAAAGATATTTGTTGTGTGCGACGGATAACTTTTTCATACCATAAGCCATTTCGAGTTTTTTGTGAACAGTCTCGTAATGCATTTGTTGAATATCGTGTGCGAACAGGTCTGACAGTAATTTATCATCTATTAGAGCCTTGCATTTAGCTTCATTAACACGAGTTTGTAGTTTCATACTTAAAAACTCTCTAGATTGCCGTGTATTCATGGTCAAAACTAACAGTCTGTCAAAAATAGGTGCATTGAAATATTAATTAACTGGATACATGATAAATGTGCAGAGCGATATTTTGATCATTTAGTGTCGAGGCATGGATGCGGTAACATTCACATCATTGTCATGCTCACCACAGCTAGAATCATCATTAGTTACATGGCCTAAGGAGCCTTATCAACTTGAACGATATTCAAATACAATTGATGTTGGGATACAATCGAACGAAGACTTAAAATGCAACGCTTCTTTTCGAGTCATTTCAAACCACTCAATGGCATTTCTTGTTATCAATATACCAGCTTGGGTTTACAAATTACTGAAAACTGTATTGAAAGACACTCGTTATGTGTATACTAAAACTTGCACTCAATCGGCGAATGAGTTCGGTAAAACACAAAAGGCTGTTTCGCTTCTAACCTTCAAACGGTTTATTCGACGTCCAGCGTATGTGATTGTTTGCAATGGAACATCCAACTTTTACTGCTGTTACATGCTTAAACGTTTGATGAAAACATTGTTCAAAGAGAAACAAAAGACACCAAATGCTTCTCACGATCATTTATTACAGATTTGCAAAAGAGAAATATCCATGGATGAAACATTTGAACATCAATACTATGACGATCATTCAATTCTGAGTTTTCATCATACCCAAAGTGAAATAAATGAGTATACGCTCCAATCACAGAATGACTTTGAAAACATTGACTCAGTAGTCAAACAAAACGAGTATATGCTATTTATTGAGTCTGAACGAACAAAAACATATCCTGAAACGAACGATGGCAGTTTGGATTACATCCGAGGCATTCTAATCAAGAACAAAATTTTTGTTTACGACTACGAGAAAATGATGTATGCACTGAACATCGCTATTAGCATTGTTGACAAGCAGACATCTACACTATTACAGGACGAAACGATAAAGGAATTACACAATGCAAAACAACAGTTGGAAAAAAAGGCTTCTGAGTTAAAATGTTGTTTGTGTGTCACCAACTGGCAGAACTGTTTGCTTTCGACATGTTTTCATTTGTCTATGTGTCGTTCTTGTACCATAACTAATAGAGAATACAATCGATATTCATGTCCAATATGTCGAACACTAAGTCCATTCATCATTACCGATCTTGATTTGTAACGATCGAAAATGCATATATGTTCACATCTACTTGATTAAAACATTGTGTTCTATACAAAGACTCCGTTTTTTTTTCCCACGTCCCACGACATTTGTCGTCTTGGTAATATACATCCAAAGTGTCGCCTACCGCGAAAACATCGTTTCCACATCTAGAGCTATCAGCACACATTATGCACGCAAACGACCACTTTGGTTCAAATCTTGTACATTTACCACCATTGTACTCGTATAAAGCCGTACTATAATGAAAATTATCTGCCGCATATTGTTGTCTATTTCGAATTCTACGCATTTGAATATCTACGCAGTGTACATCACCGCATATTTTGGATTCGGTTAATGCTGATAAACTGCAATGGTCTATCGAATTAAAGTTTCCAAATTGTTGAACGTTTCTAGTTCGCGTCTTAAAACCAATGTCACAAGATTTACTAGTTGAACAAGAACTCCAAGAGGTCCACTGATCGTATAAACAAGGTTCGGATTCCGATCTCAAGCAATACTGCTTATAATCGCTACAACAATCACCGCGAACAAAACATGCTCGATCGCAGTAACACTTTGGATGGGTTTGCGAAGAACAAAGGGAATACTCGAACTCGTGAGGGCAGCAACTCTTTTGTTTCGCACATGATGCTAAACAGCAGGGGAAAACAAACAAAATAGCAAATATTGGTTTCATGGCTAACACGATTTATTCAGCACGTATTAAAACATTCATACATTAATAGCTAAATACATATTTCATCAGTTATTTGGTTTTGATTGTGTTATACATATCTGTTGAGCTGTTGTATAAATGCGATGCTTGTTCTTGGAAATCATATATTTCGTGGAATATATCGGAACAGATTCCGTGCATTCTATCGTTATCATCACAGTTATGCAAATATTCATCTAACGCTTTCAGTGCGTTAACAAGATGTTGATACATAATCAAGGCATGGTTCGCTATTACATCGCCAGCCGTAAAAACAACAATTTTGTTTTGAGATGTGGTATCAATTTCATGCTCGACCATTGGGAATAACTGTGATAGAACCGAGCTAGAATCTTCTTGTATTTCACTAGCCATTGTTGAGTTTGGCAATTTTATGTATGCCACATACACATATACATTTTTTGGAGCGAACGTTGTCAAAATTCGGTCTGAAGTTCACTGCAAGAGTTATAACGGCGTCTCATATTACCGTATTGTTGGAAGCTAGGTGGTGGCATATTTTGATAACTTTGGTAATGCGTCTCGTCATCGTCAGACATAAGTTTTTTCTTCATAAATAGGTATCCGAAAAATGCCAAAACAGCTACGGCTGCTATAGGCAACAACATCTGCATAAACCCACCGCTTACAAAACCTGCCGCAGAACCTAGAGCTTGGTCTAATGACCCTAGCGTTTTTCCAACTAGTCCACCAGCATTGTCTATAGCATGTCCTATGACACCAACTCCAACATCGGTTAAGATTTTTAAGCCATTACCTATTTCATTCATGGCATCCTTAAACCAATTTGCACCGCCACCTGACTTTGATTCAAATCCTTGTGTTAAAGATGTCAGAACACGATCGTTAAAGCGCTCTTCATTCGCATAAGCAATAAGATCTTCTAAACTAGATATGACACGCCGTTTTTGATGATACGAATAAAGTTCAGTATTTCGAAAACCGAGAACCATTGGCTTTATTTTTTGAACATCTTGTTTCGTAAAAATGTCAATGAATTCTGTACTTTCGAGTAGCGGGTCTATCTGGTTACGGTTAGTAGTTTCGTTGTTTTTTAGTTTGTTTAAATGATCGTGTGTTTCTTTTATTCGTGAAGCGTGATTATACAGAACTTCAATAGGCGTAATGCTGATTCTCTTGTAGTTTTGAAATACGTGAATATGATCATCCACCAAGTGAAAAAAAGTACGACCAAATTTACATTCTTCGATATAAGGATAACTTATAGTAGATATTGTTTGATCGGGTTGTAGTTGGCCAATTTTCCAATCGTCTATAGAGTAACTGTTTTTGAACACAACAATTGGCATTGTGAAACACAATCTCGGTGATATTGTAACTCCAGCAGACGCGTACACATCAGCAAATGTCTTTCCAGCCAAATAAGGCGCTTGCTCAGTATTATTCACGACTAAACTGTCGACGACAAGAAACTGCTGAATCGTCTGACAGTAATGCGTCGAGTATACACCATTACCGATCGAAGTTGCTTGTGCGGGTCTGTTAAGATATGACGAAATAATAGTTGATGGAGAAATTCTAGCTAACAGCAGTTGAATATCATACAAATGTTGTTGGTTTTCACACCAGGTTTGTGCACGGCGTATAATATCTTGCTTGTGAAACTCTTCCCATTTGTATTGAATGTAGTTAACTATGCTAAACAGAGGTGTTACATTCTCGTCATCGACCCCTAAGCTTTTGTTAAACACTACTTTCTTTTCTACCGATTTTGAACGACCGATTTCTTCTTTTATTTTCTCAATCGAATAACTTTGCCTGCATTTCGGATTCGAGTTTGGATCGCATGGTTTTGATTTTTGAAACAGCTCGTTGCTTCCTACATCACTCAAGAAATCACCGCAATCATCATCGTTCTCACAGGAGTCATCAATTCTATGCGTTAGATCAACATAAGCGGAATGCGGGTGGTACATTTTGTCGCTCGTTCCAAATAACGAATCCTCGTCATCGCTATCCATTTTAACTCCATTTTCCCAAGACAGTATTAGACCGTTGTTTATAGTGTACAGTGTTTGATTTTCTTCTTTTTCTATGCAGTTGTAAAGTTCGATGTTTGTGATTTGTGTATTATCGCTTACGTATACACTTTTATCTGCATCCGAAACGAACTGATACATTTCAGTTGCTCCGGGATGTGGATCTTGCTCAAGATAATCTTTGGAATTGTATGTTATTCGTGTTGCCTGCATAGATGCCATAGGGACATAATTGCAAATATCTTCTTTTTTAAACGCATCCCACACAATAACTTCACCACCCATTTGCGTATAACTCGAATTATACAAATAGTCGTTCGGAATAGTGTCCCACGGGGTAATGAGTGTTTGAAACGGTGGTGTAGTTCTGATGAATCCTATATCAACTATGCAATTTACAATTGTGTACTTCATTGTGTACGTGAGGTGGTGTTTCATAGTGATTTTGTTTGTTGTCGATAATCTAGTTTTGGTTATCTGTGTCATAACTGGCTCAAAATCAGCAACATGAACCAACTCGCCGGTATACAAATTTGGTATTCTGCATGTTTTGTGCTCGATCCAAAACTTACAATCTTCAACACTCATTGGGTATACTTTTTTCACCAATGGTTCATTCCATACAGTATTACCATATGTGTGAATGTACGTATACTCAATAAAGCAGTGATTTGCTTTTTTCTGTACCGAGAGAATGTTTGCTTTAAAAACCGTTAATCTTCCATCATCTACAATTGTTGACTTAAGGGCTGTTCTTGGACACACTGGTCTCTTGTTAAATATCACGGGGAACGAGGAATCATCGTTTTCGCAGTACTTCATTTTTAACGCATCGGATTCTTTTGCTCTATATTGAAATGCAGCAACACCCCACGCGTCAACGAATAACAATGGTTCATGTACTGTAAAGTTGTGATAGAACGAGAATCGCTTTACGTTTTTCTGGGCAATTTCTGGTTGATCATAGTGAATTTCGTGATCAGCAGTCGCCAAGAGTTCACAACCATTAACATTGATATAAGGACTTATGCTACCGACTCGTTCTTTTGACGCTTTTTGCAGAAGCATAAGACGTATTTTCTTTTGTTTGTCACTTTCTGCACCTTCGTTTATCAACCTATATTTGCTTTCAATATTCGTTTTACAGACATACAAATTCCCTTTTAAGTCAGTATTTGGATTGTATCCAGCTTTAATTAATGGCTGAAAGTTTGGGTCTAATTTATTGACATACCAATAACCTACAATATGAACTAAATGTGGTACATCGCCGTATGCAACATTGCCACCGGAAAAATGAAACTGATGCGATTTAATAGCGCTAGTATAATATACAAACGATAAAACAGCTAACAAGACAATCATACTTGTATAAACGTGTTTATTTTTGTGTACATTGCATGTTAATACAAAAAAGTTGATTTAGAAATCGTTAACCCGTTTCACTCAGAAAACAGCTTCCCTGCACTACGTACAAGCAAAGTCTCTCAGCAATTGATGTACTTCACAATGAATCGATAAAACTAAAAATCATTGAAATGTTTTTGTGTTATGAGCATCCAGTCCTTGCTGGGAATATTGCCGCGAGTTAGAACCGATTGAAGTTGACTATCTTTCTCAAGCATCGGTTCGATTCCAAATCTAAATCTAAATATTTCTTCAAATTTTGCCATTTGATTGGAGTTTGACTTTTTGACAAGTTGTGCAAGCGTTTGACAAGTAGTCTAGATTGTAAAAATTGTCCAACATCGTAGGTCCTCGTAGTTCTTGCTTGTCCTCAGTCTTGTCCCTCAGTCTTGTTCTCAGTCTTGTTCTCAGTTATTTTCAGTTTATTGTCCCTTTTTGTCTTTGTTCGATTGCTTACTGACTGATGAAAATGTTCTTGAACAACGCCTAACGAATTTCTTGCAACTTCGAGATCCTTTTCGCGCGACATGGTTGGCTTGTTTTTATTGGTATATATGCACATACACAAAGTGTATATATGCGTTTATACTTTTTTCCATAATCTATGGATCAATTGCAACAGCTTAATACCCCTTTTTAGATCAGTATCTAATTTCGTATAACAGTGAACTGAATGCTTTGAATAATAATCCTGCCATTTCAATCGTTGAACGATAAATTT
>NC_068355.1:158593309-158633309 GCF_020536995.1 Dreissena polymorpha
AAATACATGTATTTTTTTCTCTTTTATACATTTATGTGAATACATATTATTTAAGACTGTTGTATTGAGGGAATAAAGTATTGGATAACTTAGAATGATTATTTCGTTTCTTCCTAACATTGCCTTCTAATCCTAAGTAATGCTAATATGTCAAATGCATAACGAATTCACTCCGACCCAAATATTTTTATCATGTATGCAAGTACTGAATACAATTGAAAATGTATGCAGAGACATCGTAGGAAGAAATGACGTAACACAGATAATGGTTTATTTCATAAAAAGGTGAGAAACTAGCATCATGACATATACGGAACAAAACGTGTAATTAAGTAGCACTAACAGCAATTAAATGTCAGACTTGTCTATGTAGAAATAATAAATAAACAAACAAAAAAACCACTAAATACATCAGCTGTACATTTTTGTGTTTGGTTCGTTTGTTTTATTTGCTGTGTTAGTCCGGCTCTGTTGAAGGACACTTTCTTGCATATTCTACATTAAAACTCATGTGGTTCATGAATGGGGCATGGTATCTCTCAGTCCTCCGCTAATTTTCAAATTTCTAATTACATATACTGTAATGAAAGATGCACTTATTATCGCCCTTTAACCTTCATTATATAAAAAGACAGTAAAAGAATGGTTTAAGAAAATTTCATATCAGAATAAGGTCGACACGTCATAAAATACATTTAATTAATTAAAATATTACTGAAAGGCTGATAAACATTCTATTATCTCGTACATCAGCCACCCAACAACCCATCTTCTTTAAAATAGGTGAATTAATTCAGCTGGTCGGCAGGTTTTTGTATAGCATTTTTATAATTCTACAGTAAAATGATAAGAAAACACTTATATTGCGCCACATAAAATGCTACAACATGGGTAGGCATTTCGTGTCAATCTCTTTCACATATGAAAAGCTGTTGGTCATTTGGAAGTCATGTCCCAAAATGAGCTTAAAAGGAAGTAAAATCCAAAAAGAGGGTTTATCCAATACTTTTTGGCAATAAATTAGTTAAAAGAGATTAAACGGGCGTCGGGAAAATGCAATAATCATGATTTTAGTTATATTTTACCGTACACGTGCGTCAATACTGTGTATTATAATAGAAAATGATATTTGTACATCCCATTTTTCGAACGTCACGTAAGGAGACAAAAGATTTGTGGACGGTTTTCCTTCAATAACTTTTTTATCCCGACGCCTACGATCTGGAAACAAAAAAACGAGGGAAGCACACACACCGGAGAGCAGAAAGGGCGTATTCATTTAAAATAATTATAAATGCAAAGGGGCTTACTGGGTGAAATATCCCCTATTCCTTCAAGAAAACCCAAGAAACGACACCATCTTTGAAGTTTAGTTCCAGCTAACCTCACTTAAGTATACGCACCCCCCCCCGAATAGAGGCACCTTTGCCGCTTCTTTCGGTTCAGTCTCGCTTTATTGTGACGTCGCACTGATGGCACGCTGTCCGACATATTGGCATTCATTGCGAATATAGAACTGTTACTCTAAGAACGGCAAAGGACTGTTTACCATCAAGACCATTGCCATTTTGTGGATCCCACGGTAAAGAATCGTGTGCTGAAGTTGAAACTCGCCGAATGTAACGATGGTCTGCATGAGCGAAAAAACGCGTATTCCCACTAAACAAAATAAGACAAAACACACTTTTACAGCTTGGATGCGCGCTTTTTCGTTTCAATTATAAAATAAAATATCGAAGTATTTCGATAAAACTGTTCAGTCTTCTAGAGGCATTTGGACCGCTGCTTCCGGTGCAGTCTTTCTTTTATGGTGACGTATTGAAATCATTTTGCATGCTTAATCATATCCCTTCGTAACTGTTTTCGTATGAAAACGGAATGAGATATCTAAAACATGTTTAGTTTTCAGCTATCATATAGTCTTGACCAAATTTCAGGGTCAGATAAGACTTCAAGAACTGTACCAGAGATATAAATAACAAATCTTACATTAAACATCGCCAATAATAAAGAATATAAAGCGGTGCTATGCGAGAATGATCCGAATTTAAGTATCCGAAATTATGGCTTCTGAATAAGGAATTAAAGGTGTGGAATTAAGGTGTATGCCCATATTGAACTGGAGTCCATTTTACTATGCTAATACTATAAAGCTTGGTTTTCTTAATTCAAAGCCTCTTTCATCAGTTTCTGTATATTTCGTCTAGTGACATTAATTTATACTGAAGGAATTTGTTTAAACTTCCTGATGCTTCAAATAACATTGCAATAATGCCGTTTTTGTATAAAAATGTCCTTAATTACAATGTATTAAATGAATAGGTTTCTTTATTGTTTGTATGTCTTCGTTATTTTAACGATCATGTGAATGTGTATTACGATGAGGCAAATTTTCGCACATCCTAAACAGTATTACAGTAATGTTATATTTTGAAGTTATTAATTTCGCATTCTGTGGCTAATTGTGACAGCAGTCTTTACAGAGCGACATATCAGCTTACCATCCAGTGTATGTGATTTGCATTTTAATGACATGTCCCTCAGAGCTCGTTGTTAAATCATGATGTTTTATAGTATTATGTTCATTTTATTTTAAAATGACAAGCTTTATATAAGGTTTTTAACACAATGATGCAATTAATATTTGCCTGTTTTTGTTTTGTTTACATAGCCCATTATTAGTGAAATCCTGCAAACGCACGATAAAATCATTCATCATTGACGTTCGAACGCTTTAACACGTATGGTAGCCTTTAATATGCATATTTCGCAATTACGCTCCGTATTTTAAAATTAACTTGATGCTTTCCCTGTGTAAGAATCCACTTTAAATGATGCAACTTAAATAAAATAACAATTTATATCGCGTTTTACCAGTTTCACGTGCAAAAAAATGTAACCATACCTACCCCATATACTAAAGCGTCCAATCGTTTTTATTACAAGCTTGCACATAATGTAGTCAATTATCACATATGCAATTTTTAATCAAAATCTTTACCTATAACTGAAACATACAAGTTTGAAAAGTGTTGCATACGTAAAGTCTGAAGTTGATCGCTTTATTGGTTGGGGTATCAACTGTCGTTTCCACCGCAACAATATACCAGAGGAAGTGAAAACTAATACTAATATATATTCTTTAACAGTATCGTTTAAGTATAGTCTGTATTTGTTCTTCTCATTTATTCCAATGACTATAACTTTAGATTTATAGTAGTTACTATTTTGTTTCCCTTCCTGGAAAAAAATATAAACATATGAAAGACTATCATTTAAGTCAGATTTGGTCAGGCCAAATAATATTGTCTGATCTGAAAAAAGAAGGGCACGCAACTGCAAAAAATATGTAGTATCGCCAGAGGTACTGCCATGTGTTTTTCCTGAACAGTGTAATTTAAATACTCCCGAACAGTGTAGTTTTAAATCGTCTTCCAAATCGTTCAAATAAATTGAAAAGATGAGTGGGAATATGTTTTACCATGTCGGAAAACACAAGAGTTGAGAAACCTTGATTTATTGCCGCTTAATGGGTCGCACAATTTTATGTTTGCATACACATTTATTATAAAATCAAATACATTTCCTCTTATTCATATCATAATTATTTGATATCAAAGATCATCTCTACAAATTGAGTCGAATGCGAAAGGAAAATCTATCTAAATATATAATATATATATATATATAATTATGAATAAAATAATTTAAATTAAAAAAACGTTATACAATATAACAAGAGTTATACAGAGTTTTGTTAGACATATACAGGTGATGGATACATTGGGTTTGAAATTATGAAAATATTTAAGTACAATGGGAGCATATCCGATGTACTCTTTATAAATTGATTAAACTATTGTCATAATCTGGCAACTTTGGAGGTTTGCTGGCCTGGCTGGATGAACCTTCATCAACTAATCTCATTTTGGGCGTGTGATGCCGATGGCCTTAACCCCTTGTTTTTAAATGGTGTTGTTCGCGGATTAGTTTTGGTTGCCGTCAGAGTTGCTAAAACAACGGAGTGTGCTATGCCAGTAAGGAACAAGTACATAAAGGTGTTTCTGTGGATGACAATAGCAGCTGGGTAGACAAGTATGACATTTTTTGTTACCGTATGTATCCCTTGTTACCGTATGTATCCCTTGTTACCGTATGTATCCCTTGTTACCGTATGTATACCTTGTTACCGTATGTATCCCTTGTTACCTTATGTACCCTTGTGACAATATGTATCCATTGTTTCCATATGTATCCCTTTCCGCTTTGAACTCTGGCGACAATTGTTGCCGAATTCGCGTGGTAAGTTGCAAGAGGTCGAGAAGGGTGTGCCGCAGCAAAGCATTCCCCATAGCGGCGTCAATGTCGCGCAGGTCGGAGAATGTAACCAGTAAAAAGCATTTCAAGAGGATACAAATTTGAAAATATTTTTTTTTGCAATTACAGTCCTTGGTTTTTAGTATAGAATAAAACAATAAATTTACAACTTTTAAGGCACGGAACGGAACGCACCTCGCAAGATTGAAAGCTTATTTTGAGCTCCGTGTTTTCTATATACTTTATAAATAGTGTAGAACGACTTGAAATTATTTGCAAATTTTGCGATGAACTCCTTTATATTTCTGTAACCCGAAAATTGCTGCCATCGTCGATCTATAAATTGTATGTGACATCGGGTTGATATTTAAGGGTGTCTCATAGAACAGTTGTCGTAATGTCACTGTCGTGCAAGAGAGTTAGTGTGTATATTTCGAAGTTTATGAGGTCCTTACGCAACCGAGGCTGCATTATGTGTGAACCGGAAAATTAAATTGAAAATAAAAGACAACTTAAGAAATAATGTAAAGTGCCTCAGCTCTCATCCCTAAATAGATTTACTAGACTCACGAACATTTACAATACTTTTAAATAACTTCTTCATTTTCCAGCTGTTTCTAGTTGTTGCGTGATCTTAAGTTTTTTTAGGGGGAGGGTAGAGCCGGAGTACCCGGAGGACAACCCACCTGTCCGCTATGGTGACCACCAACCAAACTTACATGCTTTCTGGAACGGGTACTGAACCAGGGTCGCCTAAGTGAGAAAGAAGTGCGTGAACCATCCATTGCGCTAACCGGACAGCCGCAAGATAGTAGGATTGTGCGCCAGATTATATATCGAGGATATTTCAACAGTATGCTATTATGTACATAGTGTGATGTTCATCTTCTTATTTTCAGGGACTTAGCAGAAGGGTTTGATCTATAAAGAAAAATGGTAAACAATCTGCACAATAACCAGTACAAAGTATTACTTGTACAGTTCTACTTCATGTCCATTGCTCTGGCCTAGTATTCATGCAGTTGGGAATTTAGATGCAGAAAACTTTAAATTGGAAAACAAGTCTATAAACAACTGAAACTCTTATTGGATTTGTTAAATGTAGCATAATTTTGGCATTTCTTCGACAAAACATAAAAGTAAGCTTATCATTAACAATTAACATTGCTTTGTTTAAAGGATTTCGGCTCTTCTGGCGTAGAATTTAGTAATTCAAAATTGGTAAATACAACCTACTTCGCATATGTAAGAAAAAAAAATCTGCATAGGCTGATCTAAGGCGATACTGTTCACTGTATCGATAGTATCTGTTACCCATATTCTCACAATCGGAATTTTTTACGTCCTTGAATTTATCAGTTTGTTTATAACGGGGCTTATTTTTGTAGAGCCTTTCGACCGCTGTCGTTGAGCTTTACCTTGATGACGGAACCAACAAGCAGAACTGGAACAGGCATCGCTGTGGCATTGCGTGCTTCGTGAAGGACACCCTCAAAAGTCATACTTCATCAGGCTCTATGACCCAAAGGTTCACGTCAAAAGTGTACATATATGTAAAGATATTTGTGGTTGATTAAATTAATAAGAAGTTTAGTTAAATGTATTTGAGCTTGATTTGCGTCTTTACCACTTTTTTGTTAAAGCAGTAAACCAGTACCTGGTGCATTAAACAAAAATCTTAAGAACACGCCCAGAGTGGATGTCGTACCGGTGACCTCCTTATCGTTTGAAACACATACACTGATCGATTGCTTGCAACTTTTCTCCTTGCAAGCATTCATTCGTATACATTAGTTCATAATAGCAGACAAATGTTACAGGGTAAACCCACAAATTGATATTTTTATTTAAAAAATTGAAATCTCTGTTAGAAATTTAAGAATAAAGAGTTTTTGGCTGGTACAAACATTCACACAATTAATAAAATAATAAATAAGTAATTAATTAACATATACCGGTATGTTTCAAAGACAATGGTTAGAGATCACGGCGTGGCCGAACGAACAAATTGGGCACGTTAAACTACTTTCTTTTGAGGATGGTTAGGGCTGCGTCTCGGTCGAAATCACTGTTGGAGACGTCAAATACTTAGTATATGCCTAAGCGCGCGGAAAACAAGGCTCTTAAGGTTTTCTGCTATCATTAATGTATAACACCCTTGAACACGGAACAATGTATCGATACAAATTCCACTTTTACTCATAAACGATCCTTATCGAAATTTCTATGTTCCGAACACAAAACTCAGGATATAATCGGGTCCGGACAGCATTACATTAAATGAGTAAGGAGGTTCTTTTATTATTACTGTCCAGCACGTTATCGCATGTTGGTATAAGATAAATACCAGAAAGCATTATATTACGGATTAATGGAAAACGTGTGGAAATGACAAAAGCGTATTTACTTCGGTTATTACGGATGTCAGAGAAAATAGTATAAGAGCTGCTGCGTGTTAATCATTGCGCAATAGAGGTTTATTTAGGAAATAGCAATCCAGGCATATTAGTGTAAAGCCTAAGCGACAATTACTGAGTTCTATTTGCGAAAAATGTAATGTAAATATTAATATAATCATAACATTAGTCAGCTAATTATTATTAAACCCGATTTAATAACCCATGCGAAATTAAATTGTTTTATACCGGGTAATACATATTGTTTTTGAATCGCTTTCCAATAGTATAATGACTTTATACCACCAGTGGATTGTGGCGGAGACAAGAAAGCATCATACGGTGATTTATTAGCGGCAAAGACCTATTATTAGTGATTTTGTTTACATTAGAACAAGACTGTGGTGATGGAGCCACACACACGTGCTCTGAGTATTTTGTTTCACTAATATTACTGAAATTGAAAATAAAGGCAAATTTAACAACAAATAGGGAAACATAGTTATAGTTGAATGTCAAACCTAACTTATACTAAAATTTTCTAAATGTATCCATAACAAATACATGTGAACTTTCTTTTGGTCCTCGTCATCAAAGTTCCACACGAATTGCAAAGCGAAAACAACGAGTGCGCAAGCGTTAATACAACACTTTAATTTATTTGATTTATTTTCAACAAATGACCTTCACTTTCTCCCGATTGTCCGAAAATGGTGCATGAAATCATCGTTAACTCTAGCATACGCACACATCGCGGTCAGGTTATATACACATGTTCAGTGTGATACTCCAATTCCGATTTGACGTGTAATTATCAAACATTTTAATAGTTACATGTATTCCCAAATTGATTTTTAAATTTTAACAAACTAACGAACGTTTGTGTTAGTGAAATTCTTGAGAATGTTTTCCTTGCCATATTGATCAAAAGAAAAAAGACCAATAGTGATTTGTTAAAGTGTAAATAGAAGTTAAACAAAATGAATTACCGTTTACGTTTATATAAAATAAAGTGAATCTGCTTTTTAAGTTTAGTTTGCCTTATACCTATTGTAATGGAGTACTTTTCCTGTTGCTGTTACGTCATCGATAAATAGATCAATCATGCAATTAATGAATGCTATCCCAGTGGGTATGGAACTATCGGCTTTGCGTGGTTAAACATTCTGTAAAAAATAAATAAATATGTCGTGGATTTCATTAATTAAATTCTTCTTTGAAGGTAAGTATTTTGTTGTCCCCAAATTCTGTTACTTTTTTCTTAAAACTCCGATAATTGATCACTGGAGGATACCTATAATAATTGTGAGTGTATTGGACATTTATTTAAATATCGTAACAAAAACATCTCAATCAAAATAAGTATATACGGCGGAGGCCGAATGGGAGGAAGTGATTAGTTTTAATAACTTTCTTCTGACATATAATCCTCGCATTTCTCTGTAAAAGGGCGGAAGATGTGATCTGTCGCGTCACTCAGATACCATCGAAGTAATGTTACTCGAAATAAGGCTATTCTATTCGCACAATTGCAATTCGTCCCGCGTGTTTTATGTTTTTCAACCAAGGTCGATATTTAAATTCTTTTATATGTGCGTATAATTTCTCTTTGCATAATTGTAAAAATACCGAATCGTATTAGTTGCAATTTTGTCCGGTTCTCCGTCTGTCTGTCCGATTGAAAATTCTAGATCTGTATATTTCTCAAAAGTATTTTACCCAAGTTAATTAAACTTAGTATGTTGATTGATGGCCATTAGGTGAATATGAAAGTAATATCATTTTTCTTTCGATAAAATATTTGTTTGCTATGGTTACATAACTATTTTAAAATGAATTGTGGATAATGTGATAACACAATAAAATGCTAGAGTTATGATCATTAAACTTAGTATGTGTTGAGAGGGTCGTAAAGAGAATATGCCCTTATTTCAGTTTTTCCGCATGTCCACCTGGTAGTCCGAAAAATTTGATACTTGGAATTCCCCAAACGCACTTAAGCTAGATAGATGATACTTGGCATATCAATGGAGGCTCATATAGCTAGATAGATGATACTTGGCATATCAATGGAGGCTCATATAGCTAGATAGATGATACTTGGCATATCAATGGAGGCTCATATAGCTAGATAGATGATACTTGGCATATCAATGGAGGCTCATATAGCTAGATAGATGATACTTGGCATATCAATGGAGGCTCATATAGCTAGATAGATGATACTTGGCATATCAATGGACGCACTTAAGCTAGATAGATGATACTTGGCATATCAATGGAGGCTCATATAGCTAGATAGATGATACTTGGCATATCAATGGACGCACTTAAGCTAGATAGATGATACTTGGCATATCAATGGAGGCTCATATGGGGATTATGCATGCCTTTGCTTTTCTTCAGATTAAATCTTGGGGTTGTATAGTTACGGAAATAATAAAAATTAAAATCTGCATAAAGCACTTTATTTTTTTTTGTTTTTCTCCAGATACAATTTTGGCAATTGTTACGGAAATAAACAGAAAATTAAAGAAGTCAATGGAACTCAGAATGTGGATAGAGAGCCGAATCGGAATATGAACGTTATTCATATCCGTCGGTTTTGGTTGAACAATAAGGATTCTTCAATAAACAGATTGATTAAACTCAGTATTTCGATAGAGGGCCGTATGGGGCATAGGTACGCTTAAACAGTATTCGTCAGACAATAAATGTGGTTGATATAGTTATGTAAATAACTTAACACGAGAATTTGCATCTTGCGATAATTAAACAAGAACTCTAGCTAGGTCTATTAATCTCGGTAAGTGGTTAAGGGAAAATCTCGGAAATATGCTTGTGATTTCAAATATTTCCTCGGAAAAAAAATTGATTGCTTAAGTAACAGAAATAAGGGAAGAATAAAGTTTTCATGCAAACATTCGATAAGTACTTAAGATGGATGATTGAACTCATAACGTCGAGAGAGGGTCATTCGGTGAATATTTCAGTTTTCGACAGATAGAAATTGTGGTTGCTGTAGTAATAATTAAAAACTATACAATGGATCCGACCATGACTCAAAATTGGTTCAGCTATGTTGTTGAATCTTATGGTGTTCCTGTTTTAAAACGAAAGCATTAGCCCGGTAGGGGGCTTCTGATTTGTCTGTGACAAAGCTTTTGTTGTTGTTGTCGTCATGTTTATGATTTCAGTGTGTCTGTTTTGGAAGGACATCGTCGTGGTTATTATTAATGATATTATAAATGATGAATATATTGCAATTAACCTTTTGCGATTTCATTCTCATAGTATATTTCCATATAAATAATTTTTTATTTAACAGTTCCTTCTATTTTCAATTAATCTTTAAACTGATATCAGTATGTTTGAAAAAAGGTTACTATGGTCAGTGTAATATTAAAACTAGGTTTGATTTATTGGTTACCAATTTTTTATATAAACTTAGCAAAATATTTATGTGTATGAGTTAATTTTTTTACAAGCAATATATGTATGAACAGTGAAACTAAAGGAATTTTCACCTGAAGTGAATCTGTGTCTCATTAGGAAATAAAGAAGCATCGCATGAAAGTATTTATGTTTTCTCCGTAACAATTAGTTAGTTCACAGACTAAATTTATTTTTAAACAGATGTTCTATATCTTGTACATTTTTAAAACATCCATATATTATAGCAAAATATCTTAAATCACAGGCGACAAAGTTCAAACTACCAGTTTACAAAACTTAATTCAAACTGTATTTTTTACGAAATACAAATGTTCTTTTTGAACATAATTTATCAATATATTTGTGATTGTTTTAAAAAGTTCGCACAGTATACGGTTTATCTAGTTATACATGTGCTCACATAATTGATATGTTCTCTTTCAATATATACTCCTAGTATAGACAAGTTTAATTTTACAATCTTCTCACAGAATGGTAGTTTTCTGGTTTAATATGAGATCAAAATATGGTCCTGCTCTGTATTAATATGTCCTATTTATATAAACGTGTTCTCTTTCAATTATTATAAACAAACAATATGGCCATGCTCTGTTTAAATCTGTTAAAACAATATTGTCATATCATATTTCGATATATCTACATTATAGTCATGTTCAATTGCAGTATTTTCCTAGCATCATACATGCATTCGTCTATTTTAGTATGTACTCGCATTATTAAATATATTAAATATTATATTCCAATGTTTCTTTATTGTATGGGCATATGCTTTATTTAATATGTACTTTCAGTAATCCTTTAAACTTACAGTATGGTATTGTATTATTTCAAAATTTTATAACATCATGGATTGTTCAATTCAAATATATTCTACAGTCAGGTCATGTTCTTTTCAATATGTACCCACAGCATTGTTGAGCTTTATTCAATATATCAATGTTATTTTGCAGACATATCAGATGGTGTGGGAACAGGTTCTTACAGACAACTTTGTGTACAAGACCCTAAGTACATACTTCCACACATTTGAGGCACATGTAAGTTTAGAAAAAATAACTACTGGTGTATTTATACAGGTTTTGCAGAATGTTTCGCCTAGAAATGCAACCAAATTGGCAAGGCAACTGGGCTTTTCATGTGATTATTTCGAGCTTTGTCTGTGTTTTGTTTGAGCTAAACATAATTTAGACATAGAAAAATTCGAACCATCATTTTGTGGCAGGTTATGTATTTTTATGTTCCCAACTAGCATCAATACCGCTGGCTAAAACTCATTGACGATTACACAGCCGTTGCCTATAATAATTTCCTTGCCATCCAATCTCACGATTGATTTGACCGTTACTTAATTGACAAGATTTAGACTTTTAAAGTAACATGAATGGTCCTTATACTGGTCAACATGATTTTACTGGTTCCACGAGCTGCAATCCAATTTTAAACTACAGTGATATAATAGCACAATTTATGATTAATTAACACTCGATTCCACATGCCTGTTGAAACTAGTTGATAAATACGTATTCGTTGCCTTTGACAATCCCATAACCATCAAAATCACCGCAACCTTTTTGAAATTGATCTAGTATAGATATGAACAAATTCGTAAATGTCTTGGAAACACAGATGTTTTTCAAGTACGCGTTTGATAAGCAGTCGATTTAAAATGACAACACCGTAAATGCAAGCATTTCATAGTTATCTGTCTCATGTTGTTCCAAGGTCTGTCAGGCTGGTCTCAAATTTGCAAGTGAGAAAGAGGCAGCCCATTTTCAGAAGATGGTGGAGGGGAAGCTCATGGAGCGGGTTCAGAAACGCATGGGTGAGGAGAACTACAGTAACAATCTGTCTGTACGACTAGGCCAAACAAAATATTATTTTAATTCCCAATAAGGTCTCAAAATAAATAGGGAAGGAAGATTAACCATTTCTTTACTATTAGTGAGGTATTTCGCATTTCATGCTTTTAAATTATGTGCAATAACATAAATTTTCAAAACATTGTCCTTTATTTGTACAACTTAATTTAGTGAATCTAATTGCATGATGCACAATTATCCAAAATTAAACCTTGAATATCAAAACAGTTTGGAATTAATACACACATTTGGGTCGGTCTGGGAAGTGAAAACACACCACTTATATAACTTTTAACATTGTTGTAAACTATCTAAAAAGATAAAAAAAAATCACTTTGTGCACATTGAGAACTGAGGAAATGTGTACTTTAATTGAATTTTTCAATTTCCGGTTGTAAGAGCGACAAAAGCAGCGGCAAGGTAACCGTGGGAACTCGAGCGGCATTAACCAGCCGCATGTGACCAGCGATGTTGGTTTGTATTATGGCAGCCTGACTTAAGTATTCAATCCTTCAACATACCAATTAAATAAAACGGTATCTCTGTCAATAGTTTTACTATTTTGATCGTGAGGCATTATGTCATTTTGTGTGTGCTGTAATACAGCACCAAATATGCAGAAGATTCTAAAAACAGGAATTCTAGCTGCGACGAGTTTAGCCAGAAAACTGGACCTTTTATCTGTATTCATAGATGTCAACTTCTCTCCTGCTACTTGGCGGATCTTCTCAAAGATCAATGATCTTTATGTATAGATGACCGTAAAGAAACGAATTCGGCTCCGACGAGGTCTTTTGTGTGTTTTTTCCCATCCAGAAGCTTGTTTTTCAACTCCTTTTATCTACTGGGTGGTTGTGGTCAAAGCTGAATGAACTTAATATGTAGATGGTGTTAGAAAAGGAAATTTAGGTTTTAGCGAGAATTATAGCCCTTTGTCTGTTTTCTACTTTATGATATAATATCCCAAACTGTTGTGATTTCAACACCTCTTAGATTGCTTGCCAGATATTGCTCAAATTTTCATAACTGAATAACCTGAATTTGATGACGACTAAATACACACACGCAACGCACGCACGCACAGACACACACACACACACACACACACATGCATGCCTAACAAGACGTTGAAAACCAGTAATCAAGAAGTCGGTCGTATGTTTGATATCAAGAAATCGATGTTTTGATATCATGAAATAATTTTCTGATAAAAAAATTGGGATGGCAACTAATATCAAAATTGGTATTTGATATTCTATCTATAAAAGTATTCAAATATTTGATCGTCTGATATTCAATATAAATGTATAAGATCTGACATTTTTTTTATTAGCTGCTACTAATATAGGATGAAAAAAGCATGCAACTAAATGGACGTACACTCATTTTGTATTCAAATTTGAATGCATCGAACAAATAAACAAGCAAAAGACCAAATACAGGTTCAAAATTGGTGTTGTTCCTGTGTAAGTAAGCACATCGTTACACACACAAGTAACACTTAACAGACGACTTATTGCACGAACGAGTAAAACGCTTCCAAACATTCACACGATATTGTGGGATGCTTTTTCAACTCTTATGTGATATTTCAGCAATGCAGATCTAGTCTTAACGATACCAGCATACTATATTCAAATGAGACACTGTGTATAATTAACAGAACGCTGTTTATATGTTTTAGTTCTACATTTCAAAATATTATTAACTGTTTATAGAAATGTTGCGGAACAATTACAGTTTCAAAGGTATTTTCCGAAAACATGCTTTAATTGCAATATATTTTGATATAAACAAAAACTTATATTGATATGAGGAACTATTTTTTATAGAAAAAAAACTATATTGATGTCAGGAATTCGAAAAATTGATACCAAACATTGTCACAAAAATATGGTCGAAGCTGTCAAAACAACTATTGTGTATCTAATTGCTTCCATCTAGGCGACTTAAATCACCACTGTAGCTTTTATGTTGTTAACTAATAAGATATGTAAATAATTATCGCAAGCTCAACACCGATCACTCATATGTGTAAGAGTAAATTGTTTCATCAAGTTTCTGTGTAAGCAGACTATAGCTCCTTCCAAATTTCCTCAAACCCTCCCCTAGTGAATTATAAGAAAACTTGAAATTGGTTCAGGGCTGTTTCTTTGTGTTTATAATTGGGTTTGGTTAGTTTACAAATCCTATTTGAATATTTCGATTATAATTTTTTTGAAAAAAAAAGGTTATGCATATTGATATGTTTAACTCGTCTGATAAACATGTCAATGCTAAATAGAATCCAATTGAAGCGAATCTCGGGACCCCTTCTTATAGTCTAACAGCCTTAAAAGAATAAAAATATGCTTGTGCCCCACATTTTGTTTACTGAACTCATCTTTACCTCCCTGTTTGACTTTTTAAAACTTCAACAAATGAATAACCTTAAATTTGTAAAATAAAGAAAGGAATTTTGAGTCCGACCAGTTTTTTCTGATTGACTATGCTTTGTCTGTCTTTCGTAGGTTGCATAAATAATGGATTTGTCATCTGAAAACATTAATCACAGGGGGCTTTAGTGGATGTGACACATGTCTAGTTTAAATAAGAAGAGCATGGCTAGTTGTGTGTCAGTTTATTGTACTGCATTATGATTGGCTGACTATTTTTAGAATCAGGAGCGCCACCTGCCCAGGTCTACGTTACCTCAGTGAGAAACAACACGAACAAGAAAGATAAGGCGACAAAGGGACGGAAGAAACAACTGACGAACGAAGAGATAAGCTTGCCTAGTGACGTAAGACGCGTCGGCCATGTTGGGCTGAACCTAGACACAGGTCTCGACGTATGTATACTAACGTATGTGTTGTTACGCTTGTTTAGCTAGTGGACCTCAAATTGTAAAGAATAAAGAATTCCACATATGCCAATCATACGCAGTTTTTGCATGTTCAATGTTTATGGCATTAAATTGGTAAACGTGACTGAACAGGGTACATAAAAACGTTTTAATTGTGAAATATTAAAATTGAAAATTGGTATGTATTAAAACCCAAATATTTTGAAGCAATTCTTGTACGAAAAACAATGTAAGTGTATGCCTTCATAAACGTTTACAATCTCAAGTGCGAAAAAGCGAAATGCCACTGTAGAACCAAATACACTTAGTGTATGTTTTAAAGGTGTAAGACTCTTAATTCTGCAGTGATAGCAGGATATCATAATATTAAATTAAAATTGTAATTGGCAATGTAAAGCATATGTCAGATAAATATGTACTTCCTTGCAAAACCTCTGGGGTATATGATAAGCGTGGTAATGCTTTTATCTAACCGACCACCATTCTTTCCACAGCATCAATAATAACAGGAGAACTGTTATCTATACTATATTTCATGACATCCTTTTGTTGACGTCTGTGGCATCCTTAAAGGGGCCTTTTCACGTTTTGGTAAATTGACAAAATTAAAAAAAGTAGTTTCAGATTCGCAAAGTATTGATTTAGTTATGATATTTGTGAGGAAACAGTAATACTGAACATTTACCATGCTCTAAAATAGCCATTATATGCATCTTTTGACGATTTAAAAACTTAAAAATTATAAAGCGTTGCAACGGGAGACGACTGAATAATTTGGAGAGTTCTGTTGTTTTCGTTATATTTTGTGAAACTACGAGGATTGCTTATATAAAGTAAAAAACACATCACTGCATGAGCATGGATGGCCGAGTGGTCTAAGTGGTAGACTTTTACTCCAGGACTCCAGGGGTCAGTGGTTCGAGACCTGTTTAGGGTTACTGTTTTCTTTTTTTAAATTTTATTTTTGATTTTTTTTACTGGAGCTTTTAAGATCCAATGTTTACATTAATCAATATAAAGCATTTAATGACAAACTTCAATACATGCCAAAATCTGTGAAAAGGCCCCTTTAACGGTTGCTGACCTAATGTGAAAAAAAAACTTAATATAAAAAATATACTGTCAGCATATGGCCCGGCTTTTCACATTAAAAATTAGCATTCTGGATTAAGTAAAATATCGACCACCGCCTCGATCAATGAATTGTGCACAATTATAGATTTATAATAATGTATTTGTTATAGCAGGTGCAGGGGTTGGATCCAGAGATACAGATTATTTGTGAGTATTTAGGAATGTCGACAGTGGACGAGGAAACGATCGATTTCATCTACGACTTTGTTGACAAGAAGGGTGGACTTGAAGAACTGATGAAAGAGATAGCACAGCAACAGTCAAGTAAGTATTATTGTGGTATATTTGACCTATAGTATTTTAAGAAGTTTTGGCCAATATATTGAAATATGCCTACCGCAAATTCTACTTCGCTGCAACATTCTATTGTTCGCATGATAAGACGTTATCTAAAATAATTTACAATAACGACTATACCCTTTGTGTAATAATGGTATAATGCTGTCATATACAAGAAGGCTGGTATCAATTTTGATATTTAGATAGAGGCAATCTATATCAAGAAGACTGGTAAGGGAAATGCCATGGAGAGAGTACATTAACATATGGGTGAGGAGAACAAATTTCATCAAGCTGTAGTCATACTGGACGATTTCATGCAAAATAATGATGCATCTTCATGGCCTGTTAAGTGTGTACAAAACATCAACTGATAATTTAACAGTAAGATGAGTTATAGATATGAATATTTATGTATGCGACCTGTGGGGAACTTCATACATCAGTCACAAAAGTTGTTTATACTATTGTGTTTGCGCCTGGCAAAGTTCGTTCGAACTAAAACTCCATCAACTTCATAAATTTCTCATTATGGGGTAATGTCCTCTTTACCTAGCTGATATGCAAAGGTAATTATAAGAGGTCCAAGGCCAAGTTTAGACTGTAAATTTATTATTCATTATGAGATTTTAGTTGAAGGTACCAAACATGTTTACCATATGGAGCCAAACAGTTTCTATTGTTAGATCAGGACCTTTTGAGTGCCACATCATCGCTTTATTAATATTTTCTCTATGACGCATGTTTCCTGTTTGATTTATGTTTTAGCAGTCACATAAAAAACAATCTATGTTATATTGATCTTTTACACCCAATATTGCTGCTTCTTCCTGTATTTGAACGTATGTGCCGTAGCAACACAAATAAATAAACTCGATTGATAGTTCTTTGCTCTTTATTCAGTTGTTAACATAAAGTTTCCAAGTCAATATAATTCTGAAAATTAGTTTGTTAATGCAAAACTTCCAAGTCCATGTAATTCTCAAAGTAACTAACAACGTTTTCAAGACATGACAAAATCCGTCCAAATCCATCCAGATAGGACCCCACCCCACCCCACCTGGGGTTGGGTTCTGAAGAAAAACCTCTGTGCGTACGTCCTATGTGTTAAATCCTTATTATTTTTGTGTCCAAGACGCATTACTTATATACAGGTATCGTTACATAAACATGTCAACTTTTTGGGTCAAACCAATTTGTTGAAATGCACGATACGGAAACAACATCCATTAACTTAGTAATCCTGTCATGATCTACACTTTAAACGGACTGAACCCGTGCGTCTAATGTCAACAAATTAATGAGTTTCGGCCATACTGACGTAAACCAAGGCATGCATTATATCCTATAATTTAAACGGACTGTAGCTAGTGGAAAGCGTGTACCTGCTGTCAACAAATTAATTGGTCCCCAGCAACACTGACGTAGCCCCAGGGTTTGCATTATAGCGAACAAGGAATATACCTAAAATACACCAATTATGTGACACGTAGATGATCTGAAATATAAACTATATGATGCTATATTATTAAATCTTTTTGTAAAGAGAAGGGATTTAGTTGACATTTGTTCGTAATGTAATGTCATCGTTTCTCAAAAAGTTGTTACTCTGTTGCTCTGGTCTCCTTCCTACCATTGAGTAATGGTAATTAAATTGATTGCGTTTTAATTCCCTTGTATAATTGTTTAATTTGAGTTGCAATGCTGGGAGGTTAAATGTTATTTACACTTATATGTAGAATGATTATTGCTGGGCCAAGTGCGAGGTTGAGCGCTCTAAACCCGGTTTTAACCCCAAATGGTTTGCATTGACCGTTCCAAGGCGGTGACTCCAGCTTTATTCTTTTATGTGTGTATGTTGTTTCGTATTGTTCTTTTTCTTACTGTTTTTGGCCATTGGTCACTTGCCTTAAATAAAGGACCAGCAATTTGTATATAATAAGAATGCAATACTGCTCCAACAGCTGTAGTTTCGCTTACTAGTATTTATATTAAAATGTTTTGCGCTTAAATTGCAATTGTAAACACTGTTTGAGAAACGCGTATTTGATCAATTAAGCAGCTTTTAGGAGTTCAACTGAGTGACAACGCTGCTGGGAAAGCTAACTCTTGGAATGTATGTAAACGTACAGTTTGTTCTAATCCGCAATAAATTAGCTAACGGAAACAATGAATATGCCCTCGCGATAAAATGACACTAACAAAGTCCAATTAGAAAAAGGCTTTTTAAGATATCAAATAATAGCGACGCTGGGGCACTAAAAATATGTGTTGTATCCTATTCATGCGTTTTAAGCATTCTGTTCCTAAAATCCGTCTCAATGAGTACATTTGATTGAGATCGTTAGTTATATACGCGCGTTGTGTTTGCCCTAGGCCTCAAACCGGTTGAAGCCCCATATGCTTTGCATATAACGTTCCATAAGCGCCCATAAAATTGTTGTATTAACGCCTCCGTAATTGACAGTATTTCAAATTATTTCTTTGATCCATTCTATGCAAAGCCCTAAATCAACTATGTATGTCATGTATATATGTACCAATTGTTTAAGCCAATTTTTAAGGAAAACAACGTAATTACTAGTTACATTTATGACTGTCCAATTATTAGATTTAACCGAAGGTTCTGTGTTGTTACTGTACATTTCCGTTTTCTAAGCATATCTAATGACCTTTTATGAGAAACATATTCATTTAGTGATAGGCGATGAAATATTGTAAACTAGTGGCTAAACAATTTCTTATAATTGTCTCACCAGCCTTACAAGGGCCTATATTTGTGCCCTTTTTTCTGTCGGGTAATTTTGACTTTTTCCGTGTTTGCGGGTTTAAAACTCGACAACATGACTAATGCAAGAATGATAAAAATACCAACCAGAAGAAAGAGTTAAATGTCATAATGCTTGCATGTGCGCCCTTTTTGTCGCTCTGTTGGGTATTTATCGTTATTTCGTGTTAGCATATTCGCATTTTGGCATTTTGGCATCTTCTTTAACCAGAAAATACGACAGAGCGAAATTTGAGAAATAAGCATCATACAATTATCGACACTGACAGTGTACTGTTGAGCATTTTGCCCTGTTAAATATGATATAGAGTAAGGCCAATAATATCTTACATTTTTCGAGGGAATAATTACATGACCATTCCTATGCAAAGTTATGTGACGGTATTGATACACGCGTTCATAAATTCTGATTTGAGAGCACAGCCACACCACCAACTGAGCTAGCCGGGAAGTAGGCAAGTTCAAAAGAGTAATATTTTTTCATTGTCCAATTATCAATTGCTTTAACTTGCAACACGTTATAAGTTTGTGGACTAATGAATGCTTCCGAGGTCGGCATATTAAAATCCGGGCTAGAAAATCAGTAGTAGTAGTCATAGAAGTAGTAGTAGTAGTAGAAGTTTTAGTAGTGGTAGTAGTAGTAGTAGTAGTAGTAGTAGTAGTAGTAGTAGTAGTAGTAGTAGTAGTAGTAGAAGTAGTAGTAGTAGTAGTAGTAGTAGTAGTAGTAGTAGTAGTAGTAGTTGTAGTAGTAGTTGTAGTAGTAGTAGTAGTAGTAGAAGAAGTAGTAGTAGGAGTAGTAGTAGGAGCAGTAGTAGTAGTAGAAGAAGAAGAAGTAGTAGTAGTAGTAGTAGTAGTAGTAGTAGTAGTAGTAGCAGTAGTAGTAGTAGTAGTAGTAGTAGTAGTAGTAGTAGTAGTAGTAGTAGTAGTAGTAGTAGTAGTAGTAGTAGTAGTAGTAGACGTAGTAGTAGACGTAGTTATAGTAGTAGTAGTAGTAGTAGTAGTTGTTGTTGTAGTAGTAGTAGTAGTAGTAGTAGTAGTAGTAGTAGTAGTAGTAGTAGTAGTAGTAGTAGTAGTAGTAGTAGTAGTAGTAGTAGTAGTAGAAGTAGTAGTAGTAGAAGTAGTAGTAGTAGTAGTAGTAGTAGTAGAAGTAGTAGTAGAAGTAGTAGTTGTAGTAGTAGTAGTAGTAGTAGTAGTAGTAGTAGTAGCAGTAGTAGTAGTAGTAGTAGTAGTAGTTGTATTAGTAGTAGTAGTAGTAGTAGAAGTTGTAGTAGTAGTAGTAGTAGTAGTAGTAGTAGTAGTAGTAGTAGTAGTAGTAGTAGTAGTAAAAGTAGTAGTAGTAGTAGTAGTAGTAGTAGTAGTAGTAGTAGTAGTAGTAGTAGTAGTAGTAGTAGTAGTAGTAGTAGTTGTTGAAGCACAAATAGAAGTAGTAGTAGTAGTAGTAGTAGTAGTAGTAGTAGTAGTAGTAGTAGTAGTAGTAGAAGTAGTAGTAGTAGTAGTAGTAGTAGTAGTAGTAGTAGTAGTAGTAGTAGTAGTAGTAGTAGTAGTAGTAGTAGTAGTAGTAGTAGTAGTAGTAGTAGTAGTAGTTGTTGTTGTTGTAGTAGTAGTTGTAGTAGTAGTAGTAGTAGTAGTAGTAGTAGTAGTAGTAGTAGTAGTTGAAGTACTAGTATTAGTAGCAGAAGGGAGGAAGTGGATCAGCAACATCAGCAGCAGCTGAAGCTCGCAGAGTTCGAATCTTACTTGCACCGTGTACACAAAATATTTTTTTAAATTTTAATATCAGTCTATATTAGTGTGAAATCAAGCACTGAATTTGGTAATGTATGCCTCTTTTTAAGTACAGCAGTACAGTTGGGTAATTTCTCCAAAAATATGCAAAGGTTAAACATTTAAAGAAATGAAATTGTATATTGCAGGTGTGGTTGACTTTTATATACACGTATTCATTTACGTGTAAAATTGTTAATTTATTGTATGGAAGGTGTCAACAAATAATGACGATACTTTTCTTATTTAATATCTTAGACCATGATAGCTGTTAATAGGTTATGACGTACACTGATTCACTAGTACATGTATACGTTATGCAAATGACAGCCAAAAATGAATCTTCTGGGCGAGATACACTTAACGGAAAAAAGTTAGGAACAGTTTGTTCTACCTCTATACAATTTCTCAAAGTAATATATATCCGTTAATATATGGTTATTGCGGCAACATACAGCAATAACCATACTTTAAGGGATATATGTATTGTAAAGAGTTTTTATACATTGTCTTGATTTTTAATCTGATATGAAAGATTTAGTAGTTTCGACGGATTGTGATCATAACGCAGTATTTACAATTATATAGTTAATAAGAATTGAGCAATATTAGATCGAATGTGGTGCATTTTGCATCGGCCATTAATAGGCAAAGATACGACAAAAGTTTGTGTAGTTACTATACTTGAAATGCTTGCTTTCAAGTTAACTTGTCGGTTAGATGAAGAACTTAAAGTGATATTATTGGCATTTCTCACTGTTGAATTGAGTTGAAAAGAATTAACAGGTCAAAGGAGTTAGTTAAAATGTGGTAAAAATTAATTTTACATTCGATATTTTACGTGACTCACCCAGTCCTCTAAGCCGAAATGATCTGTAAAACAAAATTGTGTCTATGTGTCGTATGAACGAAAATGCACTAAAATTAAATTCAGGTTCACATGGTACATGCATGATCAGTTGTCAAACGAAAGTACGGTTGATACTCAAATGCATTATTTTTCTCTTTCCGGGATATTGCTTTAGTATGTTGATGCTGCATTATTAAATATAAGTGTATATGAAGTGAAAACACAAAAAATAAACAACGGTAGCGATAGACACTAATAAACTGTTAGATGCCCATAATATCACTTTAACTGTACATAACCGATCCCAAACTTGTCGAAGGTATTGAAGTGTTACAGTGCGTTAGATTTTGTCTACCATATGGAACGTGTAATATTGAAATGCACAGTAAACTTATATTTACACAAAATGTAAATTTTACTCGAATTGAATTACTTTGTGTTTTTTATAATGTTCAAATCGCACTTGGTGATATTATTTTTACGCATCCACACTCCTGATCACTCCACAATGAACTGTTATTGAAAAATATTATTGATTGTAAATTAAATGGTGTTTTTATTCTTTGTGCAGAAGTTCAACCACCAAGTACAGTAAGGAGACAAGGTCGTTTTCCACCACCACCACCACCACTAGAAAGTCAATTTCAATATGCATCGCCCGTCTCTAGCCAAGGGGCAATTTCAGTCTCAGCAAAAGCTGCTGACGTTTTTCCAGTACAACAGTATGTTGCAGGACGTCGTTGCGTACGGCCAGAATCGGGCGAACGACAAATATTCCCCAGTGATAAGGTGAGTGAGCTGTAAAATTATACACAACCATTTTTAAATAATATACGTTATGCTGCGAGTGCAATCTTTTCACAACTTCATACAAAATCATTTACTTCTTACATTAAGCTTTGAAGAATGAAATTATTTGGGTGGTGAAGAAATATATATCTGGTTGAATCGCACTCTAAAATGGTACAACACAATTCAATTTTAAACATTTGGATTAATACCACAATATTAGCATTTACAAAAACGAAACAAAGATTTAAGCACATGAGATTCCAACTACCTAATTACTCACAGGCTATTGAAAGACGTCGCCGTGTACATCCTTCGCCACAAGAGATTGAGAGCATCGCATATGTTTCACCTTCAAGTCCAGGACGTCGTTTTGGACGGATGTTCAAATCTGCCGACCTGCTGATGCTCCCCAGTGATACAGTGAGTATGAAGTACAAGTGTACACAGCTTTTATTGATATTTTATTTATTATGCTGCAAGAACACTTTTGTGTTACTTTATACCAAATTGATTAATTCTTACTCTTTACATTGAATAATAAAATTATGAAAGTGATGCAAATTAAACGCTCCCCTTTCCAATTACTCAACTCATTACGTGTTTAAAACATGCGTATGTGTGGTTTCTTATTGTTTTTGTGGGTACAAATATTGTTCTACAAGTATTATGTGTATCTGCGAAGGAGTCAAACAACTCGCTCCTTGACGGGATTTCACCTGGCAAAGCAAACGACTCGTCCGAACTTCACAATCCGCTACTTCAAGGAAGGTGTATTCAACAAGCGCAACATTGTCAAATAAATTTTGTATCGATATGTTTTATTTCTTATTTTTCGCTATTTTGTCCTTATTTCCTATTAAACAAATAAATAATATATATAGATATTATTGCAATATATACTAAATATATGTCAATACAGACATAAAGCAGATAATTTTTGAGAAATACATTCAGATCTTTCTGAATCCTTATTTATTTAATGCATTACTATTGCCAAATCCCCTTGGGATCCAGTCAATCCGTCAAATACTTGCTTTGAAGAATATGACAAAAATCTGTGTCTGTATATATATATTATATATATATATTATTTATAAATATATATATATATATATAGATATATTATATATCTCTCTCTCTCTATCCTCATCTCTCTCATCTCTCTCTCGCTCTCTTCCTCTCCTCCATCTCTCCTCTCTCTCTCTCTCTCTCTCTTCTCTCTCTCTCTCTATCTCTCCTCTCTCTCTCTCTCTCTCAATCTCTCTCTCTCTCTCTCTCTCTCTCTATATATATAATATTAGTTTATCCCGCTAACCGTTGAAAACCCTCGATAAAAAGCATCTCAAATTGACAAGTGAACAGTTTGCCAATAACTAAATAAAAAAACATAAGTTCATCCGTTTCCTCTTTTCGGGTCCATTATCTTTAAAAATTGTCAATTGTAGTGTGTTCATGATTTTTAAATGACTGCGTGTAAGCTCTTTTTCAATTATTTGTACCATTTTCGTCTTTGGCAGATTGCCGAAGTCGGTTTGACAACGAGGCATGATATGAGATACGGGATGTGACTTTGTAGACCGAATGGTCGGAACTGAAGAATTGTCCAGTCGCAAAATTATCGATCACTCCTCCCACACAGTCACGTGGTATAGTGATTGGATAACTCTGACAAGCAGATCGCAATGATGGCAGATTAGGCGGGTGAAATCGTATATTTTGTAATGATGTATCAGGCTATGTTCTACAATATAAACTGTTAAAGCCGCAAAATAAACTACACTGCTTTGTTAAACTTAAATACAATCATATATGCTGTAGAGAGAAATTGCGTAATCAAAATAAATGAGTAAACGAAAGACTACGGTGGCATAGAGGTGACATTCACTTCTCTTTTTTTAAATTGCTCTCCTCTTTTTTCTATCTCGTGGCCACGACATAGCTAACTCGTGGCCACGAGATAGAAAGAAGAGGAGAGCAAAACTTAATAAAAGCGGTGTGCAATTAAAAAAAGAGCGGTGCAGTAAATAAAGGCAGAGTGCATTAAATAAAAAAGGAGAGAATTTTCGTCATCTCGAGATCCCGAGTTAGTCAGCCAATCAAATTTTGCGTAACATGTGTAAATATTATGTACGCATATATATAGCTGGTCAAAGCAGGCAAGAATCTTATATAAGTTCATATAACATAACATACTACTATTAGTACTACTATTACTACTACTACTACTGCTGTTGTTGTTAATGTTGCTGCTGTTACTACTACTACTACTACTACTACTACTACTACTACTACTACTACTACTACTACTACTACTACTACTACTACTACTACTACTACTACAACTACTACCACTATTACTACTACTACTACTACTACTACTCCTCCTCCTCCTCCTCCTCCTCCTCCTCCTCCTACTACTACTACTACTACTACTACTACTACTACTACTACGACTACTACTACTACTACTGCTACTACTGCTACTACTGCTACTACTACTACTGCTTCTACTACTACTACTACTGCTACTACTGCTACTACTACTACTACTTCTACTACTACTACTACTACTACTACTACTACTACTACTACTACTACTACTACTACTACTACTACTACACTACTACTACTACTACTACTACTACTACTACTACTACTACTACTACTACTACTTCTACTACTACTCCTACTACTCCTACTACTACTACTACTACTACTACTACTACTACTACCACTTCTACTACTACTACTACTACTACTACTACTACTACTACTACTACTACTACTACTACTACTACTACTACTACTACTACTACTCCTACTACTACTACTACTACTACTACCACTACTACTACTACTCCTACTACTACTACTACTACTACTACTACTACTACTACTACTACTACTACTACTACTACTACTACTACTACTACTACTACTACTGCTACTTCTACTACTACTTCTACTACTACTACTACTACTACTACTTCTACTACTACTACTACTAGTACTACTACTACTACTACTACTACTACTACGATTCCAACTGTTGCATCAGTTTTATGCTCCCCCAAAATTTTTGTGTGTCCGTCCGTCCGTGCACAATTTTTGTCCGGGCTATTTCTCAGCAATTAATGACCGGAATTCAATTAAACTTTATGGGAAGCTTCATTACCAAGAGGATATGTGTGTAACGTAATGTACATATACTATATATAATATTAAGAATTTATCTCATTGTACATTATGGTATTGTTTATTGACCATGATTGTTACTTATAATCTCGTATCTATATGCTGACTCTGGACTCAATGTATTCTTGTTTGGATTTAATCAGGTCTGACTTTCTATGTTATTGATTCCAATTATACCCCACCCTGTGAGTTGTGTAACGTAATGTACATATACTATATATAATATTAAGAATTTATCTCATTGTACATTATGGTATTGTTATTGTCGTGTGATTGTTGTATAAACTAATTTAGGAAATAGAACTTTGAAATTCAGAAATTGATTATGTAGATGTGTAATGTAATGGGTTATAATGAATATATCATTATTATTAACAAACTAATTTAGGAAATAGAACCTAGAAATTTAGAAATTGATTATGTAGATGTATAATATAATTAATATATTATTCTTATGAGTTTATATTTCAGTAATATGTATATGAAAAGTTAAGATGAATGTATACATGCAATGTTAAGATAAAGTCTGAACAATTAATAATACAACTTGGGAGATATTTACAAAACTGACCTGGTTAAGATTTATTTAAAGTAAGAAAGCAAACACACTCAGGGTGGGGTATAATTGGAATCAATAACATAGAAAGTCAGACCTGATTAAATCCAAACAAGAATACATTGAGTCCAGAGTCAGCATATAGATACGAGATTATAAGTAACAATCATGGTCAATAAACAGCACAGATGAAAAGGCCTGCTATTGTCTGGAGTACAAAAGTCATAGTACTGACGAAAGTAACAGAATTACTCTATACCAATAAAAATTGATTAGTACCAATATACATTGATTAAATTTTAGTATATCCGCCAAGCAAGTGAATACATGAAAAAAGTGTTCCTTCTAGAATATTCTGACGAATCAACCAATGAATAATAACCATACTAGCTGAGGACCAATCAAAAGTTTAAAAGAAAAATATGCAAATTAAATTGGGGACAAAATGGGGATGTTTGGAAGGAGAGCGGCACTCTGCGCTTGGGTTAGGAAAATACAACAGATAGACTTAGAAAATAATGTTTGAACTATAAATACAATTTTGATGTTAGAGAACAGAGTAAAATAAAGAAAATATTTTAGACATCAGAGACTTGTTTTATCTTCATTACGTGACATGTGCATATTATCAGCCTGTTCTGGTCGGATGATTTTTCACAGAGTTATGGCCCTTTGAAATTTTCTATAAACTGTACATATAATGCAATTCTTGTGCCCCTCACTACTGACTGGAATTCAATGAAGCTTTATGGGAAGCTTAACTACCTTGAGGAGATGCGCATGTTATTTGTGGGTTCTGGTTAGATGATTTATTTAGAGAGTTATGGCCCTTTGAAATTTTTAAGTTGCTAAACCATCCATCGTATTATTTTGTACAAAGTAATGCCCCTCAAGATGTTTCCTTTTATCTGAATATATAGTGCAATATTGTGACAAAAAAAACTTTGGGGAGCATCACCCGTCTACGACGGTTTCTTGTTTAGAGTGTTATGGCCCTTTGAAATGTTTAAGTTGCTAAAATATCCATCGTATTATTTTGTCCAAAGTTATGCCCCTCAAGGCGTTTCCTTTTATCTGAATATATAGTGCAATATTGTGACAGCAAAAAACTTTTGGGAGCATCACCCGTCGCCAACGGTTTCTTGTTTAATTAAACAGTGGAAGTATGTGGAAATCAAAAGCAAAAGAATAAAAATGGGTGCGCAAACAACGTTCATTCGTTAAACATATACAAAATATACATGTGACACTGCAGTTCATGGCGAAATAAGTAAATATCCGCTCCTTGTTCATCGACATGTAAGAATAATTAAATACTGGTTTAAAGTAAATATAACACAAAACGTGTTATTAATGCAATTCACCAGCAAAGTTTATATGAAAGCAATAACGAACATGCAAACTGGGTATAAAATGTTAAAAAGCTATAAGACTCTTTTGCCTTTTGTTACAAAATCGAAACTGTATCGATTTAGGCAATTTAAGAGTTAAGATTGTCAAACCGATGTAAGTGAAACATGTTAACGTGAATGGTAGAGCTCTGTTTAGATTCTTAGGGTACTGAGAACGTGGCTAGTTATGCTAAAATCGTCTGCTCTGCCGCTGATAATTCAAAGTGGAAGATAGTCTTGTCAGAAAACTCAAAGAACCTAACTATATTGTCTTTGCTTTAAAGAATTATATACCGAAGACGAATTTCACTTCTGTCTGTGAGTAAGTTGTTCATACGCTGCGATCAGACAAAACTATTCAAAGCGATGTCATTAAAAAGACCGTCTGTTAACAAATTCCAAAAACACAACTTATTGATGCGAATTTATTAAGCTATGAACTTATTTGAAAGATGCCTTAGTTATTTATAATAATGCTGTTGTCTAAATGACCATAAGTAGTTATCATCCATAGAATTTATGATAAGTATAAGCTTTCGTAAATGTATTTAATTTCTAACCTGACTGTTAATATGATTGTATTTATTATTTATTCGATATTTGATTGTACTCCATAGATTTTAGGATAAGTAGAAGCTATAATTAAATAAAAAAAATGTCTAACATTTCTATAAATATGATTGCTTTATTCATTTTTTAAAATTTGATTGTATTCAATTAAATCACAAGTATGGGCTCTCGTAACATTATTAATTTCCTAACATGCCTTATATTACCAATTGTGTTACCTAATGTATGTAAACGTTCTGTTTTAGACGATATACACTATAAAAGTCTTAAAAATGGTGTATTGTCTTGTCTTGTTCAGTTAAAAGAATCATATAGGATAAGCGCTCGAATGAGTACTTGCACATGGGACATGTTTTGTTAAAGGACCTGTGTGTACTGTGACTTTTGCCTTGCACCATTTAAACTAACATGACGTGCGTGTTATGTTTTTAGGTAAGAAAGTCCATGAGTACCACTGAAAATAAAAAAAAAATAGTTCGAAGTCGTATTAACGTGCATAAAGGCGTAACTACGATAATAAACACGTAATAACGACACCAAACGCATTGCAACGCTAATAAACGCGTAATACCGCTACAAAGGGCGTAATAGCGCCAAACTGAAAGGCGTACAAACGCTAAAAAAGGCGTGATAACGCGCTAGAAAAGACGTAATTGCGCTAAAAAATGCGTAATAACGCCAAACTTAAAGGCGTACAAACGCTAAACAGGTGCTATAGCGCCAACCTAAAAGGCGTACAAACGAAAATAAAGGAGTTATAACGCCAATTTCAAAGGCGTACAAACTCTAAAAAGGCAGTATGCGAGCTATTCAAATGATTATGAAATTGACTGTAAATCACAAAAGAAGTGGCTCGATAGTTCTTTGATATAGTCTTCCGGATAAATCAAGGAAGCCGAAACGTTATGAAATAAACAATTCGCATTCCCAAAATTGAGATGTAAGAAAACGAATCGATAATGAGGCTGACTATGTTGAATCTGGAATTGCCGAAAGATACGTGTTCAGCGGATAAAATAAAGTCAATAAAGTAACACAATTTTGTTTAAATTTTGGTTTAATATTTGACAGTTAAAGTAACATTTGTGTATAGTTGGAAATGCTTGCAAAACTTATTTTATAATAAATATATACTTAATATAGCCCAATTGTTCATTTTCGGCTCGGGTACTACTTAAATGTACCCCGGGTACTCGTAAGAATACTTAAATGTACCTCGGGTACGGAAACTATATTTAAACGTACCCGGCCAATTTAGGCTGTACCCAAGTTTTATTCCTGCCCAAAATGCGTAAAACGCGCTACGAAAAACGAAACAAATTCTGTTTGAACAAAACCTGTCTCAAGTTGCTTTTTTGAGTAGGAGTTTTGATAATATAGAGGATATTTTACATATATTGACATTAGTATGAACATAATTAATTTGAAAAAATTAGCCGACAACGAAAAATACAGCGTTTGAATTAAATGTACCCAGGGTACAGAAAATATACTGAAACGTACCCGGGGTTCATTTAAGTATACTAAAGAGTACCCGGGGTACATTTAAGTAGTACCCGAGCCGACAATGACCAATCGAGCATTCGTTTGATAACGTTACTGTGATGGGCATCATGATTTGTTAATTAAAAAACAATATCATCGAAGATCATAATTGTATGAGTGTCAGTAGAAGTTGATCATGGCTTTTTCATTGAAATTTAGTAATGAAAAAAGCACTTAGAAGGGAATTCATTTACCAATGTATCTGGTAAGGTTTGGCAATAGCCAAAACCTTAACAACATTGGTGTCACAGTCTTTCGAGCTGTATGGGCCTGCAAACCATATTTCAGATGTGATTTCTCATATTCAAATTGCTCAATAACAATTATCTCGCGTTAAATGTCCTCAAAGCTTGCGAAACATTTTGCATAACCACACCCTTTGTAAAAGTAAACAGTTTTAAAGCTTGTACAGATACCGAATATGGCACCGAATTTTTGCGAGTCAACACGACAAACGCATGTCAATCAGGTGGCATCAAATCGAGCTAAACACAATTTCCGAGCCTTAAAACACAGAGTGGCGAGTCAGATGAAACCCAATTCGTATTGTACAAAGTTTTAATCAACAAATCAAAATGTGCTATGTTGACTGCAAACTTGCATAATTTTTCACACTTTACCTCGAAGAGTGAATTGTCCCTACCCGAATAGTATTAGCTAAACATTTTATTGACTTCAGCGGTTTGATAGTATTTGTTAACGTGCACTGTGGTTTACGTGCATTATTGATTTTGGATTGTGATAGATTTAAATGCATACTCCAATAAAAAAAGTTCATGGAGACAATCGCTTTGTACAAGCGCAAATATTGGGTTACATCGATCAGATACACATTACAAAGCATGTTGGGTTACACGAATGTTCTAATGCTCTAGAGCAATCAAGTTATTATCCAACAGACATGTAATCTGTCCTGTAGTGATCGGAGCTATATTGCCCAACATGGCTTGGTCGTTATTTTTATTAATGAAAGTCTTATATGTAAAATGAACCTATATTTGGCAACTTTTTCATTTTGATTGATTGAGGAGTATAACAATTACAAGAAAGAGGCATTACTAATAGAAAATCTAAGTGTAATTTTCATCTATTAAATCCTTATCGAAAGCACTCGAGATGTCAAATCGACAGAAGGAAAAAATAATGTAAAATCTCTATTATTGTCGGGCATAGAAAACGAGGATATTTTCAAAGCTCTGGGTCGGAAATGTTCGTGCAGCGAAAAAGTGCAAACACAATTTTAAGGAACATTGTAATTGCCAGTTATGCAGTCAAAATAGATGAGCACCTTTATTTCTTTAATTTTTAAATGTAGATGTGTATTTTTTTAATTAAATGACAATTCTTTCTCACCTGAATTGAGATATTGCAGGCAGATTGAAGAAAAGAGAGAGAGGAGAGAGCGCCGAGAGAGAGAGAGAGAGAGGAGAGAAGAAGAGAGACGAGGAGCGAGAGAGAGAGAGAGGAGAGAGAGATCGGAGAGAGAGAGGAGCTATGCAGAGCAGAGCAAGAGAATCCGTACTAACTCCTGACCTACACCTCCCCTCCCTACACTCCCTACCCTACCCCCTCACCACTCCCTCTCTCTCTCGCATCTTCTCTATCTCATAATTCCTGTTCACGTTTGCCGGAGATACTGCCTCTTATAAACCCGCAGTACGCGGAAGACCGTCAGCATGGAGTTGCCTGCACAAATCCATTATAATACTTTATGCCAGTGCATGGAAATGTGTATCCCATAACGTCAATTATTTTTATAGAGCATCTCAACGGCTGTTGTTCATCTGTTCATGAATGCATGATGAGATCAACAGGAAATGGAACAAGCGTAACTATGGCGTGGTGTGCTTTGTGAGGGACTGTGCTCAACGATCATACTTCATCAGGCTATTCGATCGAAATGTAAGCGTACTCACATTTACAATTAATTTTAGATAATTGATGTTGATAACAAACAACAATCAAAATAATTCGGGTCTATTTATATTACCTTGATCAAAAGACAAAGGCATGAGATACTCTCAATTGCATTTCCTGACTTAAATCAAGACTTCGCCCAGGGCCGGATTAAGCTGTTTTGGGGCACAACGCTGAACATGTTACAGGGGCCCCCTTCCCTCTGGTCCCCTTCTGTATATTGAAAATCATACTTGATACTACAACTACAAAGATAAGAAAATAGTTGACAATTACATATATATATATATATATATATATATATATATATATATATATATATATATATATATATATATATATATATATATATATATATATATATATATATATATATATATATATATACTTACGAGGTCAATATAAAAACGGGGTCTGTATACAACCCCGCTTTCTAGGCACCTTTAATTACTATGAGGGGGGTGTAGGGGAGATAATGCAATCAAATGTCACAATAAATTGAAATCTTATATTCCTCGCAATTAATTTCGCTATATATCTCATTATATAAGATGTTAAATAAATGACGTATTTATATATAATCATATATTAGGTACCCCTATATACCTTAATTCATGTAACAGATTCCAGCCTATAAGTCTCTTTTACGACACTTCAGCTGGCAAAAGTCATCGATCAGCTGTGTGAAGTCTAGTTCTCTGAGGACTTGACATTCAATAGACACTAGCCCCAATGCTGTCAACCTTTCCTTACTCATGGTGTTCCTCAGATAGTTTTTCACGCGTGCTAATGTTGAAAATGACCTCTCACCTTGACAGTTATTAACTTGAATTGTTAAGTATATGCGTACAGCGATGGCAACATTTGGAAAAGTTGTCTGAAGTTGACCTCCATCTAACTTCAGCAGTTCACTCATGTGGGTGATGGTTCTGTCTTGGTTCGCTTCTAAGATGGCTTTGAACTGACCTATCTCATCAACAAAAGACGCCTCAATGTCATCTGGATAAGACTCCACAAGATGCGTTGCACATTTCCGTAAATCATCCAAGGTGAGAAACTCAAACTCTGTCATGAAACCAAACAGTTTTTGAAGATCAGAATATGCGCTCAACCGCTTGCGAAGTTCAACAGTGAGACAGTCAACTATGCTGTATAATGTGTGAATTCGAAAATTGTCGCGCGCTTAACTCCGAATTCGCATCTGGGGTCGTACTCTCGTCAAGAAATTGTTTCCGCCGTCTCATACGCTTATTCGCATCCTTATATTCGTTGATTGCAACAAACGCTTTGGCCTTCTCTTCAATATCGTCAAACGTGTCCCGGGTATCCAGTAAAAAGCTGATAAGAGAGTATTAAATTTTCACAACATTCAGTAAGTCAATGTCAACTTTCTGCAGACACAAGCTTGTGGCATTGAACCGCTCTAAAATTGTATGCCAAATGATGGTCATTAAGGCAGTGTCCAACTGCTCCATCTGTCTGATCAACCCATCTGCCGTCAGCCTTGTTTCCGGAGTTTGTGTAGTTTCAGTTTTTATGGCAATGAGAGCCTTCAGTATTTCTGGAAAGTTGGAAAATAACGATTTCGTTGCATCTGCCCTTGCACTCTAGCGAGTATCTGACAGCGTTTTTACCACGAGACCGTTGGGAGGTAAGGCGTCCTTGAACTTCCTCCAACGGTGTGTTGATGCTGAAAAAAAGTTATAGAGGGCTTGGAGAAATGTGAAAAAATGACGTGGCACCCATACAGCTAGACGCGGGGGCAGAGCCAACGAGATTTAAGGAGTGTGCGGCACAGGGGGGCATAATGTTCAAGAGGGTTGAGTTCTCGAATTCGTGCTTGAAGTCCTGAATAAATCCCAGAAAGTTGGAGGCATTATCGTAGCACTGACCTCTCAGATTGGATATGTCAAGTCCAAGTTCTTCAAGAATTTTTGTGACAACAGCAGACATCTTTTCGGCACCATGACTGTGGATTTCTACAAATCGTATAAATCGTTCAACTGGCTTGCCGTCTGGTAGCACATAGCGAACAATAAATGTGAGCTGGTCAGCATGTCTAACATCTGGTGTAGAATCCACACTGATTGCGTAATACGTAGCGGCTTTAATTTCGTTTATTATGTGTTCCTCCACTTGAGTTGCCATCAACTTTATGAATTCCTCACATGTTGTTTTGTACAGATAGAACGAAACACTCCGTCCAGCACCGCCATACCTCTTTATGTGTTCGTACAGAAAGGAGTCAAACTTAGAAATCAGTTCAAGAATCCCAGATAATTGCCGTTTGTCTCCGATCCAAATGTCTGATAGGATCCTCGAAAGGGGAGACCTCTTTCAGCGAGAAACTTGACAGTTTCAACGACACGCCGAATAACCTCCTTCCAGTAATTTCGTTCGTTCTGTGTCTGTTTCACAAGAGCACAATCTATGCGATTGGCGAGAATGACTCTAGTCAACCACGCTGTTTTAGACGTCTTATGTTCTCGACAGTTTTCATGCTCAAAGGCGTAAATATGACAGTTTTTCCAGTCACTGAACCCTGTTCGAAACGTTGATATTTGTTTGCTAAACAGCATACATGGCAAACAGAAAACGTTTCCAGTCGACGGCGAATACACTAGCCATTCGCGATTAACCAATTCTCCGTTAGCCATTTTACGCATAAATAAACTGGTTTGTAGATAACGTTTTTGCGTTTTACCAAGTCTCTCAGACCGTGAAAAGTCGCCTTTGTTCTGTGCTATTGGTCGCGCAATGACCCTCTCGCGAAGTTCTTCATCAACAACCCACTCAGCAGGATCATTTGAATTGTCATCAGAGGGTTGATTAGTAACTGTCGACCTCAAATCAGCGGTGGGTTCATCAAACTCATCGTCTGGTCCTGCCATTTTCGGCAGATCAACTTTAGGTTCATGATCATGATCGTCGCGGTCTGCTTGTCCAACAGCTTCGTTCGTTGTAGATGGTGTGACACGAGCAAAAAACTGCGTTAATTGTGGAACAGATGCTGAAGCCTCCTTCATCAATGCAGCCTTTTTCCGCTTTTCGGATAAGTCCGGCGTGACATGGTGAGTACTGTAATGTACATTATAAAGAAGTGAAACTCAAGCTGCTGGATCAGTATTGCATTCTCATTATATTAAACAATTAGTTGGTCTTTTATTTAAGGCAAGTGACCAATTGCCAAAACAGTACGAAACAGCACAATACGAAACAACAATTACATACACACATAGAAGAATAAAGCTCTGGTCACCGCATTAGAACGGTCAATGCAACGCATTGGGGGTTTAAACCGGTTTTAGAGCGCTCAACCTCACACTTGGCGCAGCAATTTTCATGATACATATAAGTGTAAATAAAATTTAACCTCATAGCATTGCAACTCAAATTAAATAATAATAAAAGAGAATAAAAACGCATTTAATTTAATTACCATTTAATTACTTATACATAATTAATTTTGTAAATGTTTTCCGAATCTGTCCAAAGTACACACAATGACTGTATATAGTTTTTACAAAATGCATTGTATTTTACAAAAAATTGATTTATCAGTTCTAATATATTTAAATCTTTGTATTTACCTCGTGTTTACTCCATTATATATGCTGTTGTTGTATGATGAGTCCGATTTCAAAAACATAACTGAACTTCCTGCACTGTCAAAATAGATGCAACAATGCAAATGGGTGACGTCATAGCCAGCAATGAACATAGATGACGTCATATGCAGAAATATGGTGTAGTTTTATTAACGTATAACATGCATTTGATTTCAAAAAGGCGTTTAACTCTTAATGATCACTCCTCGTTTTGCATTCTGAGACGATTTTTGTGATAAATTACATATTGTTCATTCATGTACATTGTTAAAACAGTGGGAAACTAGCCTGCCGTCGGGAGCCCCCAAAAAATCGGGGGCCCCCCAAAAAACTGGGGCCCAAGGCTGCAGCCTTGTTAGCCTAGTACTTAATCCGGCCCTGCAAATAGGCGTTAAACCCTTAATGATCACTCCTCGTTTTACATTCTAAGACGATTTTTGTGATAAATTTCATATTGTTCATTCATGTATATTGTTAAAACAGTGACAAACTAGCCTGCTGCAGCCTTGTTAGCCTAGTACTTAATCCGGCCCTGACTTTGCCGTACGAGAAGATCTAAAAAAATTCAAAGAGTGGGGATCAAACCGCTGCGACTACCATAATATTTATGCCAAACATACCTAAATTCTTACATATTGTTAGATGACAGCTGGCAAAAAATTTGCAAGTATAACCGCTCTATATTAATTTGAAAGCCCTGTTTGAAATTTGCGAGCACTTGGTTTTTTGCTTGTACAAGATTAAATTTGTTTATAAACTATTAATACAGCACATTTGAAAGTTTCTTCCTATAATAAATATCGACCTAACTAATAATTATCTATCGTTTATGTTGCAATATCGACATAAATAATTTACATCATTTAATATATAAAATATATATCTAAAAACCATATTTTCCCTTCTACTGATCCACTCATTAAATTGTGACGTTTAAAAATATTATAAAAAAGATCATTCCATTGAATACTATATTGTATATTATTGTATATTGTAAAGTGTTAGAATCATTGTTATACAGGAATATTCGCATGATGCGATGCATGTGAAGAAAATAAACAACATGTTTAAGGTTGTCTTATAAGAGTTTTATTGGAGGCACTCTGTTGGTCATTCGGTGGGTTTGTCGATCGATTGGTCAGTTTGCATGAAATAGTTTCTCAATTCAAAATTACATCCTCATTCAGCGTAGACATTCAAAAAACGTTAAATACTATGAGAGTCCTAGTGTTGCGACGAGCATGATATTTTTTAACATCCCATGTATTTCCAAAGTATGCTGGTGTATGAGCAATAGAAAAAAAACTTAAAAACTATTGAAAATTCAGTGTTTTGCTTGTTTGCATTTCATAAAAACTATTGTTCACATTCCGTCAATAAAACACTGCATTCAATGTCCTGCATATTATATAAACGTCATTACTAAATTCCTTCATCAATAAATAATCTTTGCTTTAATAAATACTATATCTAAGAATTCTAACACTACGCGCGACTTGTTTTCTATAGACAAAGAAGGAAATATATATGTTATCTGCAGTCGTTTTTATGGTTTAACTAATTAACTCATCATAAGTAAACACTATCATCAACAGATTATAGTTTTTAACACAATTCATTTAATGATATAACATGAACAATTTATATAAAAAGTTCTTTACCAATCTTTCCCTTGTAATGGTTGTTGGCCTTTTGCATATATAAAATCATTTTTACGGTAAACACTGAATCAATCTTAGTACGAATTATGAATGTAAAAGAACGAAGTATAAATATTCATTTATAAGTGTATTTCTGAATAATATTGTAACTTACCGTGGGTGCGTATGACGCGGATTTCCCCACAGTCCACTTTTATCCTACAAATTCAACTTCTTCCCATGTGATAAGATAATTGCTACGTTCACGACATATGCTTGCACCACCTATCGAATATATTGCTCATATAGCAAAACAAACGCGCGCGTGCTCATGCAGTCATTATTAACACGTCAACGACAAAAGTCATATTCTTTCCCGCTAAAACTGCAGCTTTTTGGCGATTTTTTCATTATTTATTTAAAATTGGGGACGTAGAATTATGATAAACAGAAAAACAGGTTTCTCTCTGATCTTTTTGTTATATATCAGGCTCGGCACAAATAAAATAACGGATCGGCAAGTCTCGCCGTTATATTATTCTAAGCCCTGCCTGATATATTACAAAAAGATCAGGCAGTAACCTGTTATTCACAATGTAGCTAGAGGGCCATATGGAGAATATGCGCGTTATTTATGTTTTGTACGTAAATCAGTGCTTCGGTCCGTCCAAAAAGGTCCAGTTTTTTCGTCAGTTCCCCACATTGTGTACACACCGGTCTTACTGACCTGCGTACTTACGAGAAAGGAATTGTGGGTAGCACCTCTTTTACGAGTGAAAAGTGAAATCGAAAGTAGGTCAGGTAATCGTGCTTCTGATAATCGCTATCAGTCTAAATAGATATTCAAAATCACATTTAAACATCTTTAAACAATATTCTGTTTTAAACACACAAAAAACGATTTTTCTTTCATTATTGACATTTTCATTCCTACGCAGAACTACTTTGGCGGGAGCATAATTCCCCAAACCAGGGGAATGTGATGCGTCTTAGTATAGATGTGCCAATAACGTAGTGACGTCACCATCTATGTGGTTATCAGGTTTAACAGATCGTTCGTATATATTCAACCGAAACATGTTTAAATTTAGTGATAATACATGAACATATATTCGGTTAAATTCACTATTAATATCCTGTTTAACTGCGGTGTAACCACATGCCAAACCATTTAATGGCAGTTATCACTCGCATTGTTCATTGTTCTCGTTTGTGTCATTGTAGTGCGAACACGCAGCAGACATTGTACATTCGAATAAAGATTATAGCGAATTTTAATAGGAATAATAATATTATTAATAATTAATATATTGTTATTAGTCAGGAGTATTTTTTATATTTCAATATATACTCTCGGCCTGGTAATGTTCGTTTAAAATATGTACTCACAGTAGAATTGTGCTTTATTTTATATGACTATGTACTGTTTGCAGACATGTCAGATGGTGTGGGAACATAAGCTGCCCACCAAATTGCATACATTTGCATACATGACCCAAACAGAACACTTCCACTATTTTGAGGCACATGTAAGTTAAAAAATACTACTACTTGTGGAATTATACAAGGTTTTCTGGATGTTTCGCACATAAATGTCACATTCGCAGTCATCGCAATTGACATGTCGAACAGGCAAGCCTAATTTCTTATAATATAACGTGAAACTCGGAAATGTAACAATCCTGTTTATATGAAACTATGAATCTGGACATGCCTGGTTCAAAACGTACTAGTGTATGGTTTGATGACTTGTGCTTATTTCGATCGCTGCCTTTGTTGATTTGCTATACATGAAGTTATTCTCGTTTCAATCAACTTTGCTTGGTTGTGTCCTTGGTGTACAGTGCGGTTGTATAATTTCGTTAAATATTTGCATGAAACGTGCTTCGAGAATTAAATGTGTTGTTTATATGTGGATAATATAAATGTATTTATTTTACAAAAGCGTTTACGTCTCCACTGTCTTTGGTTTAGAAAACAAATAAAAAAATAGGGTACAGATTTAGATTTTAGTCTAAATAATAATCAGTTAATATGTGAAAATAAATTGTAAGATAAAGCTGACATTGAAATCTCATTAAGTTGTAATATATTTAGACATTGCACGCAATTTTCATCAGCAGAAAAATATTCATCTGCGACCTTTTTAAAAACAATAGTAAACCTATTTCTAAATTGTGGTGACATGGCCAAAACTTTGCAAAAGAACGCGACAAGCGGGCCTGTTTCATATGTGTTTATTTTGTAGAACTGATACAATATAAATCAATGCGTGTTATTCATGTTCATGTCGAAATGTTTTTGCCTTATAAATCTTGTGCAATCACAAATGAAATTATTCTACATGAAATTGGAGCGAAACTACATATGTATGTGGAAATTTTAATAAATTTACAATTGTTTTGAGCACCAACACTGCTTGCTAAACTAGTTGATACATATTAATTCATTGCACATGACTATTACATAGCCATCAATATCATCGAAGCTTTACTTTGACGTTCATCTTGTTTGGAAATTAGCAATTCTAAAATTAGAAAAAAACGGAACAATTTTTCAAAAACCAGTGTGAAAACAATCAGTTTATCATGACAACCTTTGAAAGCATTCATTCCTTAGATATCTCCTCTGTTTGTCCAAAGACTGTCTGGCTGGACTCAACTTCTTTAGTAGGAGGGAGGCAGTCCATTTCAAGAATACTGTGGATGGAAAGCTCATGCAGTGGCTGCAGAATCGCATAGGTGAGGACAACAATTCAATTGAAATGTAGCCATACATTACGATTTTATGCATTTTTAGTCACGAGACATTTTCACAGCTTGCAAGGGTGTGGGAATCATAAGCTGATAATTAAATATCGGGTAGATCGATATCATATATCTTTATCGAGGCCAATTGTGAAAAGCTTGTTACATAAGTCAGTGTAGTTGTTGTATAATATGATGCACGCATCTGTCAGAGTTTGTCATAACTAGAACGACATCAATCTACATGTATTTTAAAAACATTTTTTTCACAAATGCTTTTCATGAGGAGAAGACCTATCCCCTAGTTAAAAGGTAAAGGTCACCTTTAGAAGTACAAAGTCAAGATAAGTC